>NC_062965.1:51099295-51168674 GCF_023119035.1 Salvia hispanica | reverse complement strand
TCTGTAGTTTAGTTTCCTCCTTCTTTAAATTAAAGCGTGGCGGCATCGCCAAACTCTTAAGTGTTGAAATACATAACGGATACAACCGTTCCTCGTGGGATCGACATCCGACTTACCACGTACTAATTAATAGTATTTTGGGAAGTGGGAACGTATAAGTATTGTTGAATAGGAAGAACACGCGCCTACGACACGCGTGCAAAATCACTTCTTTTCACTCATGTAATATACTTTGAGTTTGGCTACAAGTTTTAGTAGTATTATTTACTCTTGGCATATTTTATGAAAAGAAAATTTTGGACAATAGATATGGTATTTTTAACAAAACCTTTACTCGTATAGAATAAAAACATTGATCACAAACATTCACACAACTTATTCATTATACTATGACATTTATATCATGACCTATTAGAAACATTCGAACAATTTTATAAAATAACAGAGTGAAATCGAATCGTAGCAAGTTCCATTTGAAACATGGACATAATATGACTTGATCGATGTCCGGTGATGACGGACAACATGCAATGAAATTCCCATAAACTACACCTCTGATTTTCCACGTGCCAAACCAAATGAATGAGTATAAATAGTAATGTGCACTTGACATTTGAAGAAAGTGGATGTAGTGATATTCGAGTTATATTCTTGGCAGACTAAGTCAAGTGTATATATACTGTACATGAGTTGTTGAAGTAGCACGCATCATTATATTTTCCAAACATTCATATATATATTCTACGTTTTTTCTATGTCTCAACACAATATGGGTTGCATCACTGAAGAGGAAAAATATATCAGCACAACTCTCTCTCTTTTAATCCTCCTATTTCCGGCAAGCTGCATTTCGTCGATTTCCCTTACCCTAGGTTGATATTTTTGAGTTAATCTCTTTTCTTTTTGTTCTAATTGAATACTGAGTTCTGGATATAACCCAAGAGTTAGCTTGTTTCATATTCTATAGAGAAATTGTATTAATATTTGGCTAGATTAGTGGCTGCTTTTATTCGAGTTGTTGTTGTTAGTATTTGAACACCATGCATCTTTCTCTGTTTTTTGAATCACAGGTGTGGAGTGGTGATATGACGGGTGGTAGGCATTTCAGTCATCCTCATCCATTGATTTCCTTTCTAGATGAGATGGAAGCAGATGCTACTGATAATCATCATTCTTGCAAAATTTGTGGTTTGCCAATTCTATCTGCTCCTTCCTACACTTGCACCATTGTTGCTTGCGATTTTTTTCTGCACGAATCATGTGCCAAAAAAACCAGCCTCAGATACTGCCATCCCAATCATAGTAGACCATTGATTGTTATAACTATGCACATGCTTCGTCTCTACGAAGGAGATCCCAATTTCACCTAAAAATGTGAGGATTGCCATTTCAAAATGCATCCTCTGGCTGCAGCAGCAATGCTTGGTGTTGAGATCAAAACCAAACACAAGAGCCATCCACCTCACCCGCTCGTGGCTCACTGTAGACAGATTTTGACTTGTTGTGATGCGTGTGGGGTGAGACATGATGGTTTCTTCTTCTCTTGCCAACTCTGTGATTTCTGGATTCATCAAGACTGCACCATACTGCCTACCACTCTCAAGCTCCCCTCTAATCCTTGGCCTTTCCTCCTCGTATATTCTATTCCTACCGGCTACCGATTCCCGGTGTAGCAAGTGCATCGTTTGCGACAAACCCTTGCTTCTTACCCATAACGCCATCTATCTATGTCCCCAAACCAGGAAGTTTTCTCATGCTCGATGTGGACTCAACGAAACTCAATCCAGTATGCAAGGATCATATATAACTCATTCGCTCAGACTTCATGTACTAATAATATCTACAAAATTGTATTTTTATTGCAGAATCAAGACTGGAGTTGATCCAACTGCCATACGACGACTTGGACACATTTCCACATTTGGAGATCCGTACATACTCGCAACCTGATGAGGATGAGGATACTAGTGATGAAGATGAGGATGCTAGTGACGAAGATAGGAAGCTGGCAATTGAGAATTTTCACAAGCATCCTCTGGTCCTAGTTGGGGATGACGAAGAGGATCGTAATTATAATTGCAAAAAACTAGTGTGTCATATATGCATACAAACCATTACTATTCCATCTCCAGTTTACAAATGCTCTCAACAAACTAGCGGCTGCTCTTTCCTTGCCCATAAAGTCTATTTAGACCTTCTCAAGTTTGTGCTTCCAACTTTTGACGGCAGTAGATTACCAAAGGCGCAACGTCATCTGGACCCGGACAAATGTTACTTCAGTTCAATATTTTTCTGGTCTTCCTTGCAATGTGTTGGAAGATACGGAATACAGGGAGAAGATTGCACAAGATCATGAGAAGATTGCATAATATTCTAGGCATTATAGGAAGATTTGATTGTAATTAGGGAGATTTGATTGCATAATATCTTACCTTGTATGGCTATCTCTTAGCCTATATATGATGTACAAATTCATTGTGAATAATATAACACAAATTTACCCAATTCTACATGGCATCCGAGCAGGTAGAAAAATATCATCATAGCCCCAAAATAATAAACCCAGAACAGAGATACAATTCTCGACCGAGACGGCGAGAAACCAACAACCAAAATGACCGACGAGAATAAAGAACAAATCGAACCGATTGCCGAGAAGATCAGATCGAGTAAAAGCGTTACCGTAGCCTTCAAATTGGACGGCTCCAACTATTCACTATGGGCTCGCCTAATGAAGGTGGCCATCGGCTGCAGAGGAGTCTACTGCCACATCACTAAAATCCGACGCCACCGGGACCAGGAGAGAAGAGAAGGGATACTCCGATTGGGAGGAGATAGACTTGATAGTCTTCTCATGGATTATTGACAACATGGAGACATATATTATAGCCGATTTCGCACACCACCAAACGGCAAAATCTCTGTGGGATGCTCGCCGTAACCTTCGCAAGTTCAGCAGATTCGTATCTAATATATGACCCGCGAGAGAAAGCAAGCAGAATCACTCAAGGGGAAACAAGTTTGGAGGTCTACTGGGGTAGACTCCATGGAGCATGGATGGACATAGATCGGTGCCCACACAAGACCGTGGAAGAGTTTCGCAGTATCAGAGCATCAAATCGGAGCTGAGATTATTCAAATTTCTCACCGGATTGAACGAGAGGTACGATTGGGTCAGACGCGAGATCCTAAAGCAGGATCCATATCCCTCAGTCGATGAGGCGTACGGATGGGTGAAACGGGAGGCAGCTCGATTGAAAATCATGTCACTGGCGTCCGAATCACCCACCACCAAATTATGATATTGTGAATCAATTGTTGATGTATTATAAAATGCTTGTTGTTTTGGTTGATGTGTGCTGTTAATTTATGTATGTAAATGTGTATGTATTTGCAGAACCACTGTTTTCAGCCACTCTCAAACCGTTGTTGTGTGTGGAAACTGCCAGACGGTGTGCCAACCGACTGGTGGCCGTGCCCGCGTCACCGAGGGCTGCTCCTTCCGAAAAAGGGGTGATTGAAGAATACTCTGAGTCAAGAGGTTTTTTTGGTTGGATGTTTTTTGACATGTAATGCTCCTTTTAAGACTTCTTGAACATATTCCTTGAGGTTATGTTATCCTAGTTTTGAATTGTGTTACATTAGCAAATTATAACTGACCAGTTTTTCTGTGATATTTATTCACATTCACTTATTTTGTCAAGTTGAAACTTTTGCCGTTTTCCTCTTATTGTTATGGTTATTATTTCCAAACTCCAAAGACTTGCCCTGTCAATTATTTTGTTGATGCTTATGGTTCTTGTCTTTAAAGATTTGCACTTTCAGTTAAGAAGATTTAAATAGATGCTCTTTAGGTTGTTGCTGGCCTCAACTAGATGTATATGTTTGTGATATCCATCTAGATGACTTGGTGCAATGACAAATGAATTGTGGAAAATTTGTAGCAAGATTTTATAGTGTAAAACAAGCATGCAATTTATAAATATGTTAAGACTGGAGCTATTTGACTATAAAGCAGATACATCATCATAGAGACTACTCCCTTCGTCCCATAGTAGATGTCACACTTTCCTTTTTCGTTTGTCCAACAAAAGATGTCACATTTCCTCTTTTGAAAAAAGTTTCCTCTTACATCAATTATGAAATTATATTTTCTCTGACCACTTAATACACAAAACAACATCTCCTAAACTCTCGTGTCAAATCCCAAGTGTGTCATCTTCTTTGGGATAGAGGGAGTACAAAAATAGATATACACTATGACATTTAATGTTTATTTAAGAAGAAGCGCTTTTAGGCGGTTGTGAGCTCAGTCTGAGTGCATGAGATAAAGCACTGATATGGAGCGGAAAGGCATTGGCAATCGTGGTGGATGCTTAGCAAGTTCCTGAGCCACCTCCTTCATTGACGGCCTCGACTTCGGATTAGAGCTAATGCATTTCAGTGCTGTTTTCACCACTCCAGCCACTTCCCTCGACACTCTTACATCTTCATCCGGAGATGGTAGCCTCTTGTCTAATGGTTGCAGCACCATCAAGTTTTGAGCAAACTGCGTGGATCTCTTCATCATGGTCATGGAGGAAACGAAATCCCCCGGGTGGTCTCCAAACATAACTTCCACTGCCAAAACTCCGAAGCTATACACATCACATTTTTCTGTAACCACCATTGTGAAGGCCAACTCTGCAGCCAACAAACATGTCATCGTCATGAATACAATTACTTGAAACTATGTTATTGTGTGTAAAACATACCTGGTGCGATATATCCCCGAGTTCCCACGAGTATTGTTTGATTTGATGAATCTGGATCCAACAATCTAGCTGTCCCAAAATCGGATAAACAACCTTCAAACTCTGAATCCAAAAGTACGTTGCTGCTCGAAATGTCTCTGTGTAAAATAGGGGGGCTGCAGTCGTGATGCATGTAAGATAGGGCATTTGCAATGCCCTTCACAACATTTACTCTCTTCTTCCAGTTCAGCTCCACTGCTTCGTCGTCGTCTTTCAACACACTAAAGAGGCTTCCTCTATCCATGTAGTCGTAGATGAGAAACATGCTCCGTTGGTGTAGAGAACCTCGGCTTCATTCCTAAAAGAGGAGTCAAAAGTAGGATTATCTCCTTCAAATGTGTGAAGCTTCTTAATGGCAACAACTTTTCCGGTGGGCAGTAGAGCTCTGTAGACACTCCCATAGCCTCCAGTTACGATGCAGTATCTGAAGTCAAAGTCTTGTGTTGCTTGGATGATGTCTTGATAGGCGAGTTTGCCATCGAAGTTCCAAATGTTGAATATGTCACCATGTTTGGGATGAGGTGTGACTGATGCTGCTTTCTTCTCCCTTCTTTTTGTTAATATGGAATAGATTCCACAGAAAATGAAAAACACAAAGATTACATAGTAAAGAATTTCCACATCAATTGTGGATGTAGTTGGAAGATGTAAATTGAGATTCCCAAGGAACGATTCTCTCCCAAATCTAAGCCACACGTCAGGTGGAATGTGGCACTCCAAACTATTGAAGGACAAATTGATTCCATGCAAAAGTGAAACAGATTCAGGGATCTCACCAAAAAGATGGTTCATCGAAAGATCGATATCGAGAAACTTTGCATTAGGAACATCTCCAAACGGAATAGGTATCCGTCCGTGGATTGAATTCCTACTGAGGCCTATGGTTGTGATAGAAGGAAGCGTGTGTATTCCTGCTTCAAAAACACCTTCCTAGCTATTGCCATCCAAATTCAAGATCTCCAATTTTGTTAATTGGATCATAGTTGAGGGCAGAGAGCCATTGATGTAATTGTTGCTCAAATCAAGAGCAATCAAGTTAGTGAGATTTGATAGTGAAAGAGGCAGCTCACTTTTGAGTGAATTGTATGACAAGTCGAGATGAGTAAGTTTGGATAAGCTTCCTATGTTAGGTGGAATGACACCACTAATGTCATAGTTATGAGAAATGTCAAGTACATGCAACTCACTCAGATTTGCTAAGGAAAGAGGTAGCTCACTCACAGGGTAGTTGTCTGACAAATCGAGATGAGTAAGTTTGGATAAGCTACCTATTTCAGGTGGAATGACACCATAAATGTAATAGTTATGAGAAATGTCAAGAACGCGTAACTCACTCAGATTTGACAATGAAAGAGGCAGTCGGGAACTGAGTTGATTATTCGACAAATTGAGATAAGATAGGTTGGAGAGGTAACCTATGAGTGGTGGGATTAGGGCTGGGGAAAAATACCGAAATACCGAAATACCGGCCTTATCGTACCGAAAAAATACCGAAAATACCGAATTTTCGGTATACCGTGACTTTTGGTACGGTATGATACTTTACCGAAATATTTCGGTAAGGTAACGGTATGAATTTTCAAATACCGCGGTATACCGTTGCATACCGAAATTCGGTATATACCGTAAATTAAGGTATATACCGTAAACTATGGTATATACCACAAAAATATAGACGCAATTATATATAAAATATATTTTGTATATTTTTAAATTATAAAATCATCGTAAAATATAAATATAATTATGAATAAATTATATTAAATTTATTTTGAAAATTATAAAATATAAATAATATTCTAAATACTCTAATTTTCTATTTTAATTGATGTTGATAGTCAGGTATACCGCAAAAGTAAGGTATACCGAACTTCGGTATGGTATACTGAAAATGAGGTACGGTATCGGTATGGAAATTCGTCATACCGAAAATAAGGTATACCGAAGTTCGGTATACCGAAAACTTTGATAAGGTAAAGGTATGACTTTTTCGCATACCGTATTTACGGTAAGGTATACGGTATGGTGGTTTCGGTAAGGTATACCGTACCTACCCACCCCTAGGTGGGATAACTCCATAGAGACCACACGAGCTCAGATGAATGCTAGTGAGAGATGTGAATACAAGCGGATCCAAATAGACAAGATCGTGACACCTATGTTCATGATCATAGCATCCTACTTGAGACTGCAGGCTTATCCCTGCAACGCGGCCATCATCATCACAAGTAATGCCTTCCCAGTGGCACTGATGAGCTGAGAAGTTGATATAAGGCCATCCGAAATCCATAAACGCCTTCAATTCTCTGCTCGAATTTGAAACATTCATTGCTACTGCTTTACTCAACATTAGTGTGATGATGAAGAGCATCCATAAAACACACATCTTTATATATATGATCTTGTAGTTGTAGTTCCAATATCATCACTCCATATATAATATAAATATTTCCTGATTAAACTTAACAAGTTTCAATATCATCATTCAATCCCACGCGTTATTATATTCTCTACGCTTTTATTCTACTCCACATTTTACGCTAGAATGTGGAAAATGTCCATGCAATCAAATCGTCACGATGTAATGGAAATATGATTATTAGAGTAATTGGGATGTAATAAAAATATGTGTTCTGAAGTGCTTTTGTATCCTACCTTCGCCCATAAAAATTATTTTTAGTAGTTGACAGTACAAGTTTTAAAACAAAATTAATAATGTATAAGTAATATAGAGAAAAGTGACTGAAGTACTTTTAGATAAGTGGGGCTCATATTATTAATATGATAAAAACTTACTATAAATAAGTAGAGAATAATTTTTGTGGACGTACCAATATTATGTGGACTAATATAGTATTTATTTTGGTTTAATTATTTTGTTTGTATTATAGTACTACTATTTTTTTTATTCTAAGTGACACATTTTTCTTTTTATAATGTCAAACTCTAAAGACCTATTTTCTGAAATGGAAATATTATTTTTTATTTTATTCTCTTTTTAATTTTTATTCTCTACCTATAAAATAAAATTGCATAAAATCTCGTGCTAAATAAAAAATGCTCGGTATTAGAATTGAAGTAAACGGTCAATTGCCATTGACTTGGACTTAGGAGTCTATACTCGAGTCACTATTAATTATTATTAATCAACCCAACCTACAAGAGGCAAGTCTAAAAGATATTCCATAAAATTATTTTCTAACTTTAGCCGAAAAAGTTAAGTTTGGACCAAATCATATTTATGACCAAAAGATCACAAACTTAACCAAAAAGATTTTAAGAACAAAATGTTGAACACCAAAAATGGACTTTAGCCATGAATTAATTAAGAAACTCTGTACGTACTCGAATTCATCCAACTTCCAGACGACGAGTTTGACACGTTTCCAAGTTTGAAGATCCGTACATACTCGTAGAGAAACCAAGATGATAATATTGGAGATGAAGATAAGAAGTTTGCAATTGAGAATTTCCACAGGCATCCTTTGATTCTAGTTGGTGATGATGATGTGGTTCATGATTTTAAAAAGAGTGAACCACACAAATGGTACCTGATCTTTCACTTTCGCACATAAATGGTACCTGTTCTTTATTTTATATCGTTTTGGGTACCTATTAATCACATTTTTGGTACCTGATAAAATTTTCACCTCAAAATGCCCTCTATACAAATACATTTTCCCATTTGTGTCATTAAGGGTATTTTCGGTATACCCAAAATTAGTACCAAAAGTGATATTATAATATCTTCTTTCATTCTTCTCACTCTTTATACTATTATTATTAATCAATATTAATATTATTATTTTGATATTATACATTATTTTATAATTTATTTTTAATATCATTCAAATATAATTAATTATTATTATAGTTATAATTATATTTAATTATGTAATAATATTATTGTTATAATATTTTAAAATAGTTGAAATTAATAAATAATTATAATATAATTATTTAAATTATGGATCACACAATATTATATAAAAACAATATTATATAATAATAATAATAATAATAATAATAATAATAATAATTATTATTATTATTATTATTATTATTATTATTATTATTATCATCATTTTACATTAAATTAATAACTAATCAATATAGTTTTTATAATTTGTGAATTGTATTCATAATGATATTAAGAGTTGAATAATTTTAATTAGGCCTTTCAATCCTAAAATGAGTATAAAATAATTAAATAAAAATATTTAATTGATTTAATTATTTTAAATCATTCATTTATATTAGATGTATGTATAAAACACTAAAAAGAAAAAGAAGAGAAAAGAATAAAGAGAATACATAAACTAAGGAGAAAAAGAAACAAGAAAGGAAGATAATATACTAAAAAGGAAGAAGAAAATGGAGAAAAAATAAAGAAGAGAAGAAAAAAATAATCACATGTTTGGTGCTATTTAATGAAAATTTCCAAAAATATCCTCCATAACAAAAAAATCACATGTTTGGTACCTAAGTGAACTACATAAATGGTACCGGATCTTTCACTTTCGCACGCAAATGGTACCTGATCTTTATTTTATATCGTTTTTGGTATCCCATGACAAAAATAACCCTAGGTACCAAACATGTGATTTTTTTGTTATGGAGGATATTTTTGGAAATTTCAATTAAATAGAACCAAATTTGTGATTTTTTTCCTTCCTTTCTTCTTTCTTATTTCTTATTTTCTTCTTTAGTTTATTGTTCTTTCTTTTTTCTTCATTTTCTTCTTTCTTTTATTTTATCTTCCTTTCTTCTTTCTTTTTTTCCTTAGTTTATGTTTCCTCTTTTTTCTTTTCTCTTCTTTTTCTCCTTTCTTTTTAGTGTTTTACACATACATCTAATTGCATTCATAATATAAATCAATAACAAAACACCTAATTAAATTAATTATTTAAAGTAATTAAATCAATTGAATATTTTAATTAAATTATTTATACTTATTTTAGGATTGAAACACCTAACTAAAAATATTAAACTCTTTATCATTAGGAATACAATTCACAATTTTAGATTTTGATTAAGACTCTATTGAATAGTAGTTATTAATTTAATATAAAATACTCCCTCCGGCTCGCTTTAGCAGTCTCATTTACTTTTCTGCCATTTTTTTGTAAAAATGATAAAAAAAAATAGTTAAAGAGGAGAAATAGTAAATTAAGAGAGAGAATAATATAGAGAAGAGTGTTATATACATAATTGAGGGAGTGTTATATTGCTAACTCAATACCTAATTACTAACTACAACTAAATAATAGCCATTAGATATTCAAATTAAGGGCCTAGATCATCAACCACGAAATGTCAATACGATCAATAAAAAACGTCAATAAAGCCATAAGATTAATTCCATAAAATATCAATAGGGGTATTAATGTCAATTAACTACATGTTTAGTAATAACTAACTTTTAAAAGAAATCCCAAAACGTTAAATTCATATAACATATATCAAATTAAAGATAATTTTATAATATAAAAGAGCGTTTTACAAATTTGATTTGCCTTTAAAAGAGGCAGCTCACCCTCAAGTGTATTATGAGACAAATCAAGGTTAAAGTTAGCTTAGATAAGTTTCCTATGTTAGTAAGATTTGGAGGTGAAAGAGTCAGCTCATCCATGTGTCGGAAATATATATTGAGGTGTTCCAAGTATGTTGGGAAGAGAATGTGTGGAGTTCCAACCTATTGGGAAGAGAATACCATTTATAATGTAGAGTTTCAATATTATAGTTTCTAAGTATATTTATATCTAGTGTCCTATAAATACCTATGTACTTCATGTATCAATAACAATTCAAACTAAATACAATGTAGTCGATAAAGCTTTGAGTGTTTTTATTTTCTGCATTTTAGTTTTCAACATGGTATCAGAGCAGCTAACGATCCTTCGTTAGTTTGTTCAAAACCAAAAAAAAAACAAAGGTTTGGTTGAATCTGTGTTCATCCTAAACCCCAAAATCTGAAAAAAAAAAATATATTTGCACCAACATTCAAGTTTCTGCCTACCAAAGAAATCGACTTTTCAGCGCCAAACTAGATAATCTTTTGCCTTCAACCCACGCTCTACTCACTCTACTCCAAAATCACATCATTAGCCAAATCTCCCTCAAACAAGTTAGGAAACGTCCAACCAGAGAGGGGGAGAAAGTACACTCTATTGGACGTTTCCTCTCCAACCACAATAACCGGCAGGAGGAGATGAGAGGAGTGGCAGAACACTGAACACTGTCGCGAAAGGAGGAGCAAGGTTACCAGAAAGGGGTATGAGAAGGCATTACTGTTGTTCACCCGGAGAAGAACAAATGAAGGTAAAGAGATTGGAAAAACCTACGGATAAAATACCATAGCAAGACCCAACAGAAACGGCGTCACGACGGCAGGGGCAGCAACCGCGTCTGGAGCTGGCGGTGCTGTCGCTTGGCTGAACCAAGACGATGACAGTGAGTTCTCGGCAGTTAAATTTCAAACGGGCATCAATGGCGAAGCCTGACCATGGCGAGGCAACGGCTAGATCGAGCGACAACACCGCCAGAGAAGAAAACAGAGGAGTCCTCGGTTTGTCCGGCCGAGGGGGAGAGGAAGTATCCGACTAAACAATTCCTCCCAAATCTATGTTGGCCAAGAAGGCCAAAGATCTGCCGGTGGGAGAAGAGCTAAAACACACGAGAGAGAGCAGAGAAGACCGATTTGATATTGGAGGAATGGAGGAGCATCTACTGTCAAACGATTCATCTCTGAATCAAGGAGAGAATTGCTGAGGAAGAGGCAGAGCAGCCAACATCTGTGTGGCGAGGGGGAGAGAGATAGCGTCGCCACACCGTTGTTATGAAGGCCTTGGTGGGAATGAAAACCGGAGAAGATCAATCCGTAGCAGCACGTTGCTACGACTGAGAAGAGTCTTGGAGAAGAGAAAGTATCACTGGCCATAATAGCTGCCGGAAAGGAAGCTGCTGCCGGCAAAGTCAGATAGGCCTGTGAGGGAAAGCAGTGTTGCATTCTGAGCGCGACCGGAGAAGGAGAAGCGTCGCATTGTTGCTGATGCAGAATTGAATGGGGAGCTATTGAACCTACATCCATAGCCATTAGCCAATAAAGTAAGCAGCAAAGAATCTTGAGGTCTAATCAAGAAAAGAATATTAGCCGGAGAAGAAGGATCTAAGGAGCAGAGGCCCCGCAGAGTTCGGCATAGGTGGTCGCCTATTTCAGGGTGAAGATTGTCCAGAGGGCGACAAACTGACCAAGTACTGGACCACTCGTCCTCAAAACAGGAGCACCACCAGTGGAGGGAATCCCACCAGGAATGGAGCCGGAGATAGGCGGAGTCGGATGCAGGAAAGGGAGCCGTTGTTGGAAGTTCGAGAGAGAAGCGAAAGCAGCCCGTCGCCGTAGAGTATGGGCCGTCAAAAATGGCGCAGTTGTGGAGCCGATTTCATTCAGAAAGCTGCGGTCGCCATCTATTGGCAGTATATAGGCCGCTGAGAAGAAGGCAGAGGCCATCGTGAAGAGCTCATGGTGGAAGGTGGTCCGGAGAGGTTGCTGCCTGCTTCCTACTGACGGGTTGAAGGTGTGAGATTCAAATCTTTCCATGTTGGGATGCTACAATCCAAAAGCGTAACTCCTCGACATGAGTCAAAACTGTCATAATGGCTCCTAATGGCACGAGCTAAAACTGCCGAAGATGGCTCCTATGGCATGAGCTAAAACTGCCAAAGATGGCTCTAGACACGAGCTAAACTGCCATCAGAAAAATTGAAGCACTCCTAAATATGAGTATAAACTATTTATTAAAGTGAAGATCGTGCAAGTTAAGTGTCGAAAAATTCGATACTTAACTTGAGGGGGAGTGTTGGAAATATATCTTGAGGTGTCCCAAGTATGTTGGGAAGAGAATGTGTGGAGTCCCAACCTATTGGGAAGAGAATACCATTTATAATGTAGAGTTTCAATATTATAGTTTCTAGGTATATTTATATCTAGTGTCTTATAAATACCTACGTACTCCATGTATCAACAACAATTCAAACTAAATACAATGTAGTCGATAAAGCTTTGAGTGTTTTTATTTTCCGCATTTTAGTTTTCAACACCATGAGTCCATTGTGATTTGTTAGACAATCGAGATAAGTTAACTTCGATAAGCTTCCTATGTTGGGTGGAATGAGACCATATACATAATAGTTATCAGAAATGTCTAGTACGTGTTAGATTAGCTAATGACAAAGGCAACTCACTTTGGAATTGGTTATGAGACAGATTGAGATAAATAAGGTTGGATAAACTTCCTATGTCAGGTGGAATGAAACCATAAATGTTGTTATCAGAAATGTCAAGGACATGTGACTCACTCAGATTTGCCAATGAAAGAGGCAATTTAGAATCAAGATGATTATGGGAGCGATTGAGATAAGTTAATTAGGTTGGAGAGGTGACCTATGTGTGGTGGGATAACTCCATAGAGACCACATGAGCTGAGATGAATGCTAGTCAGAGATGTAAAAACATGCGTATGCAAATAGCCAACATCGTGGCATGAATGTCCACCACCAGCGCATGGAGTTTGCAGGCTTATCTGTGCAACACGGCCTTGATCATCACAAGTAATGCCTTTCTAGTGGCAGTGGTGAGAAGTGGAGTTTTTATAAGGCCATCCAAAATCCCTCAATGCTTGAAATTCTATGCTATTATTTGCAACATTGCTTCATACTGCTTTACTCAACAATAATGTGGTGATGAAGAGGATGCTGAAAGTAGTAGCAATTAAAACCATTAGTTGTATGATCTGCCTAGTTTGTATTAACTATCTCTCTATATAGTTATTTGAAATATTTAATCAATACAAAAGATTCTGTAAGGTCAATTGCTGAATTGTCAGGCTATTCAAAGACTGCCCCACTTTGCTACAAATTTTCCAAAACTTCCCTTTGACAAGTAACTAAGTAGTACTCCCTCCGTCCCACTTAAAATGCAATATTTGGGAATCGGCACATGATTTTATGTAGTGTTGTTTTGTGAGTGAAAGAAGAGAGAGTAAGTAAGAGAGATGAAAAAGTAGAGATAAAGTTGTTTCTATTTTAGGAAACGTTTCATTTTTAATGGGACAGCCAAAAAAGGAAAACGTTTCATTTTTAATGGGAGAGAGAGTACTTCTTAAGGACAATGGCAGAGTATTCAGACTATCCCCATTGGTGACACCCACCCAACCCAACCCCAATCAACTTTTGAATTAAATAATCATTTCTCTTTCATCCACATATACAACCCCCAACTTATTAAAACTTTTACCTCCATCAATGACTCCAACTCAACCCCAATACATATTTTCTTTTTCATATACTTTCAATCAATATAAATTTTATATTTATTCAATATATTAAAAAACTCATATAAAATTATATAAATTATTTTATAATTCAAATTTATAATAAAAATTATTACACATCCATATATAAGTGAAGTACAACATAATAAAAATACACAAATAAAAGAAATACGGTACAATAATAGAAAATAAACAAACCAAATTACAAACTAAAGTGAAAAATAAGAAAGATTACTAAAAAAGATAAACATTACAAATTCAACTATTTGTGCCAAATTTATCCCAAATGTGCTCAATCAAATCATCTCGAAGGGCAATATGAGCTTCTCTATTGTGGAGTTGATCTCGATTTGTTATATAAGAAAACAAACTCCCAATCCGTTGAGTGGAGTAGCAAATTGAAAATACTCATCATTAGCAGTAATGCCTTCTACAATCCGAAGGAATACGATTTGTGCTTGCAAATCATGTCGAAGACCTGCCCATATGTCTGGTTGGGACTAAAGTAGTCATTGATCAAACGCTCAAGACTCAATCTCGCTTGCTTTCATAATACCTTTTTCTAACCAGATCTTGAGCCCCTACAATTAGATTGTGATTGGCGGATAACATGTTCTCAACAATTGTATAGATTTGATGATTTTGTTGAGAAACTCGTTCCTCCCATTCATTGAGTGCTATGATATTTGAATCATCAGAACTTGAATCCGATGAAAGTGATGAGTTTTCACCAAGACATTTTTGAGGGGAATGAGTACTTGGTGATATCTTCAAAAATTTCCACCCTTATGTATAGACTAAATAAATTTGATGTGACACTAAACGCCAAGACATGTGAGACACAATTGCAGTAAAGCATGTGACCTATCTAATTTTTGCATGATAATGTATGCGATGACAAAACGTTTGAGTGGCACTGTGATACATGTGACATTTCAAAACTTTTGTCAAATAAAGAAGTGATGTTTGTAAAGCATGTGACACACAATTGTGGTAAAGCATGTGACATATCTAATTTTTGCCGGATAATGCATGCGATGACAACCCATTTGATTGACACTGTGATGCATGTGACATTTCAAAGCTTTTGTAATGCAAGTAGCACCAAATTCATATCTGCAAATGCATGTGATAAAGTAATGATGTTTGTGACATTTCAAATACTTTTGCAGGAAAATGCATGACTTCTACAAGTATTAGTAATCATGTTAGTAAATCAGAATTGTGGCATGCTAGACTTGGACATGTACATTATAAAAGATTGAAAGATATCTCGAAAATGAGTTTGATACCAGCATTCGAGTTGAACAATGAAAAGTGTAAAACTTGCATGTTAACTAAAATAACTAGACAACCTTTCGAATTGGGGATAGTCTCAAACGTCCCCTATTCCCCCAAACAAAATGGTGTGTGAAAGAAAAATAAAACGTTGAAAAAATGATTAATTCAATGTTGTGTTATTGCCTAAGTGAAGGTTTTTGGGGTGAGGTATGAAAATTTATTTGTTGAATAGAGTTCCTAAAAAAAGGGAAACAAACCCCCTTTTAACTTTGGCAAAAAAACCACCAAAATTGGTTATCTCGGAGTTTGGGGTTGTCGGAGGGTAAGACAAACGCCCAAAAATGAAAACCATAAGTCGAGGTATAGACTTTGTTATGGTTCATGTCTTAAAACCCCAGATATGTATCGGTCCTCATTATTAATATGGATCTAAATTTTTGGAATGAGGATAGATTCTTCTACCAAAACCCCGGAGGCATGATTGCAAGGTTAGCTCGATGTTTATGGAAAAGTGATGGATCCCCTCCCAGGGTGGGAGAAGTAGAGGGCAAAAAAAGCTAAGTCTTTTGGAAATGTTTTTAATTGTACTTATTTGGGATCAAGAAATGAAATTAATTTTCAATTCAATATTTTTTACTATTGGTGATGACCCAAAGGACCTAAAAAACATGGCAAGTTATGTTGGAAAAAAGGAAACAGGGGAGATGGTTCAAATCAAATGGTATTTGAACCCCTTTTTACCCCCTTTTTGGGTTTAAATAGCAAAGGATCTTAAAAACGAAGATGAAGGTGGATGGAAGCATAGACAAATATAAAGCCGATTGGTTACCCCGGGCTTGGAAAAAAAGGCATTGACTCTTTAAACCTCGTTCTGGGATTTACAATTAGATTATTGTTAGCATTTTCCTTTTACAAATTTTTAATTCCCCAAAGGATGTTAAGATTGTCTTCTTGAATGGTAATTAAATGAAAATTTATATCAAACAACCAAAGCTTTGTAGCCGGTAATAAACATAAGGTTTGAAAGTTGGTAAAATCTCTTTATGGACTAAAAACCCCACAATGGCATAAAAAGTTTGAGGGCGTGGTGTTGTCAAATGGTTTTGTTTTAAAAAGCGGAAAAGTTTTATATAGCAAATTTGATGCCCCCAAAGGAAGGGGTTTCATTTCCTTATGTGGATGACATGTTGATCTTTGGTCGACCAAGATCAAGTTGATAAAAAAAGGGAAATTTTTTTGTCTTCTAAGTTTGAAATGAAAAAAGGGGAAGGGGTGTGACGGAATTAAGATCACACATGGAGAACAAAGGAATTTTCATTTCTCAATCACTTATATTGAGAAAGTTTTGGGAAAAAGTTAACCAAAGATTGTTCTTGGTTAAGACCCCTTTTTGACCCATAAACTCGTGCCTAAAAAAGGGTTTGGAATCGGCAAATAAAAGGCTTTTGGATCACAAATTATGCTATGTTATACTAGCCCCGATATAGTTTTGGGGTTGGGAAAAAATTAGTCGATATACTCTTCCAAGTTTAATCCATTGGCAAGCAATGAATCGAGTATTTAAATACTTAAAAGGAACCATGGATTATAGGTTGAATTATTCTGGATTTCCTTTTGTTCTTGAAGGTTATTCGGATGTAAGTTGGATCACCAATATGGAAGATCATTCTTCCACAAGTGGTTGGGTATTCCGTCCTGGAGGTGGTGCTATATGTTGGGCATCAAAGAAACAAACTTGTATCACGAATTCAACAATGGAATCGGAGTTTGTGGCATTAGCAGCAGGTGGTAAAGAGGCTGAATGGCTAAGAAATCTAATATATGAAATTCCATTGTGGCCTAAACCGATATCACCTATATCTATCAGATGTGATAGTGCGGCTACCTTGGCTAAGGCATATAGTCAAGTGTATAATGGAAAGTCAAGACACTTAGGTGTGAGACATAGCATGATTCGTGAACTTATTATGGATGGTGTGATATCTGTGGAGTTTGTAAGAACTCATGATAACTTAGCCAATCATTTTACCAAAGGGTTAAGTAGAGATCTTGTGTACAAATCGGCTATAGGGATGGGATTAAAGTCCACCACAAATCTTTGATTTTAAGATACCCAAGAATTTTATCCGATCAAATAACTTTGGTTGAACCACCGAAATTGATTTAATCTGAAAGTGATAATCACGACTTTCAGATATCCGTTTTTCTGTTCTATATATTGAATCTCCCTAACAGTTCTCACATTTGTGCAGTTTGCTTGAGATGCTTTTGAATAACTCCGTAGTCCTTTTTAAAATTTATTCATATTTATCATTTATGAATACACTCTTGTTCTCCAAATCTTTTTTTTTTTATTTTTTTTAGTATTTAAATAATGTACTTTTGTTATTTTAATGAAATTTTAGTGTTTTTTGTTTATTCATTGATTAATTCAATTAGATATCATAAATGAAAATAAATAAAATAAAAAGGATTGGAAAATGAGAAAGGTAAAATAATAGTAGTATATCTTAATTTTTTAGTGCTCAGGATTGTTTATAGGCCTGACTTTTTAGAGATGAAGGGACTGGTTACTTTTCAAAGGCAAACTAATAGAATAATTTAGTCAAATTCTGATTTATTTTTATTTTAAAAATTAGTTGAAAGAAAATCATAAAGTTTTGATTCGTTTATAATTAATCTACACTGAAAAATCTGATCACCTATGTGAATCTAACGTTGATGTTTTATT
Organism: Salvia hispanica; assembly: GCF_023119035.1. NCBI lineage: Eukaryota > Viridiplantae > Streptophyta > Magnoliopsida > Lamiales > Lamiaceae > Salvia > Salvia hispanica. Next base: position 51,150,537 of record NC_062965.1, on the reverse strand, counting down.
ACCGAACGATGTCATTTTATTTATAAACTGACAATATCGTATTACTACAATTTTGTAAAAAAAAAATTTGTCATAAAATATTTGCGACCAAATTCATAATTTTTTCCAGTTAAGTTTTAAGTTAGTCGCTAAAATTCGATCAAATTTCACAATTTTTCCAATAATTTACCTTAAAAGTATCGCCATGAGATTATTGAGTAAAGATATGTTGACTTTATCGCCTAAGTAGCTTTGGTAACAACAGGTGAACTTGTAATATGCAGATATCATTCACTTGCATGTGGCTTGTATTGTCGGCTTGGGTTCCATTCTTTGGTTTCTTAGTGGAATATACTCCCTCCGTCCTATAAAGTTTGTCTCATTTTACCATTTTCAGTTTCTATCATAAAGTTTGTCCTAATTGAAATTTTTCCAAAAATAGACATTAAATACACTCTCCATATATCTCCTCAATGTTGGACCCTTATTCCACTACATATCTCCATTTATTACAAAGTCAAACAATTTCTTATTCGTGACGGATCAAACTGGGACAAACCTTGTGGAACGGAGGGAGTATCAGTTTTCGATTTGCAGTTCGCGACAAGTTGTAAGAATGTTTCAGGTACGTATGAGCTATAACAATTTCAAACCGTGCCCCCTTTCCCCATCCTTTGTTGTTTCTGCTTCTTACCTTTCCTTCTAATGGTGTTTTGCCTATTGCAAAATAACAAAAATGACTCAAATACTATGAAATGGAGGAAGTATCATATTGAAATATTCAATTTTAAGCATAAAAGTAAAATATACACTTTATCAAAATTTAATCAAATTTCATAATCCATCCACCCACAAATTATAGTCTCACTTTCCTACTTTCCTACTTTCCTATTTTTGTCAGTCAATCAAAACTAGTCTCATATTAAAAGTGGAAGTTATTTCCACTTATTACTCATTTTTATATGTGTTTCTCCTATTTTATCCATATTTTTCTTTCTCTTCCACTTCATTGATGAGACTATTTGTTGTTAGACCGAGACATTAATTTTTTCGATAATTTGACTTGAAACAAGACAATACTGAAATTTAGACAATGGACCATAATCATACACAAGTTATATCACTCTTATCGCCATGCAATAATTGAGTAAAGATATTTTAGACCATTTTGAGTGGATGACAAGTTATGTAGAGATTTAGTTTAGACTGACTGTGTTCTACTCTCACGGCTCAAGAGATAACTGTCTTTTTTCTCTCATTTCTGCAAAGATATCAGTATTTTTGCTACAAGAAATCTGAAAGAAAAAAATGGCATACAATCTTCAATCCCTGATCACAATCCTACAACAAATCCTTCATCCTGATCAAACCCACTGGACTTTTGATCACAACAAACCACAGCTCGAATCCCTAATCCAAATAGCTGAATCTCTGATGCAAATTCTTGAAAAGTCTTCACATACCCAAATAGCAAGTTTTGAGAGTCAAATCAGAGATACAGTGTACAAAGCAGAGGATATTATTGAGTCAAAGATGGTTAATCAAATGCTCTCCAACCCAGAAAGCAAGAGCTTGACCTTTTCCACACCATATCTGCAACAAGTCACTCAAGAGCTTGATTCTGTACTGGTTTTGATGGCTGAGAAGATGATGACTTCATCAGATTTGCAGCAAGCAACTCAACAACTTGAATCTATGAAGCTCGTGGCAGTGGAGAAAAAGAGTGCTTCTTCTTCCTCGAGATCTAAGAGTGATTTGGTGGGAGTTGATGCAATTCTGTTAAAGTTGAAGGATCGTCTCACGAATTCGGAGAAGAGGGTGAAGATTGTACCCCTCGTTGGTATGGGTGGTATAGGTAAGTCCACCCTTGCTCGAAAACTTTATGAAGACTCGTGTACTGTTTCTCACTTTGATTATTGTGGGTGGGCTGTGATTTCACAAGTTCCCAATATGCGGGAAATTATGTTAAGTCTTCTTTGCGGCCCGGATGAAAAAGTAAGTGATGAATTGATTGGATGCGGGGAAAATGAGTTGAGAGAAATATTGTATAAGAGATTGTTTGGGCGAACATATATAATTGTGTTGGATGATATATGGAGCACAAAAGTGTGGGATGAGATAAGGATGTATTTCCCAGACAACAGTAATGGGAGTCGGATTGTGATCACCACTAGGGAGTCTGATGTGGCGAAGCATGTTGTAGGCTCAAAGAGTCTGCATCATGTACGGCTGCTGAACAAGTCCGCGAGTCGGGATTTACTTTGCCAGATTGTGTTTGGAGAAGAGGATTGCCCTGACGAACTGCAAGAGGTGGCAGCTAAGATTGGGAGTGATTGCAGTGGGCTTCCTCTTGCCATTCATGTGATTGGAGGGCTCTTGTCAAAACTAGAAAGATCGAGAGATGTCTGGGAGAATGTTTCAACGGATGTAAAAGCTTCAATTGTTGAATCGGATGAGCATTTCTCAAATATACTTTCCTTGAGTTATAATCACTTGCCAATTCATTTGAAACCGTGTTTCTTATACATGGGAGCTTTTCCAGAAGATTATGAAATTAAGGGTTCTAGACTTATGAGTTTGTGGATAGCTGAGGGATTTGTGAAATCCAATGGAGATAAGCGTTTGGAGGAAGAGGCTGAGACTTACTTACAAGCTCTGGTACTTTTGGTTAGACGAAAAAAGTACAATGGGAAACCAGTAAGTTACTATATCCATGATATTTTGAGGGATCTATGTTTAAGGAAGGCTAATGAGGAAAAGTTTTTAAACCTCAAGGATTCCATGCGTCGTGCAAGTGTTCACTCGTCATCTGAGATAGAAGATGTGTGTGCCTCACCACAATTGATGTCACTTGCTCGATCTATCATATGCACTGGGAAGAAGATTGCATCTCCGGTGTTTTCCATGCTAAGATTGGTTAGGGTGCTAGATGTGATGGAAATCGAATACAAAGTGTTCCCTGAAGAAATACTTCAACTTGTCAACCTACGCTACTTAGCTTTCTCATGCCCTTCAGGTTTACCTATTGGAATATCAAAATTGTGGAATCTGCAAACCTTGATTTGTATGCGCGGTATGTATCCTTATTTGCCATCAGAGATATGGGAGATGTCCGAGTTAAGACGCCTCAATTTGGCAACACTCAATGAAATTGGGACGGAATTCAGGTTTAGATTTGTTCATAAGAAGCTGCATAAGATATTCATTGTGAGGATAACTCCTTCAATGATTAGGAATGGTTTCTTTGAGACCATCCCAAATATCATTAGCTTAGGAATCACTTTCAAGAATTCACCGGACAGTGAAGTTGATCTTAGCCATCTTCACAAACTCGAAATTTTAAGATGCTCTACCAACCGTAAAAAAGATCCTTGCCGTTTTCTGCACAAACTCAGATTTCCATGTAATATTAGAAAGTTAGTTCTAATTGGATGTGCAGTAGCTCAGAGTTTCTTGACAACTCTTTGTGCACTACGATATCTGGAAGTGCTCAAAATAAGGTCTTGTATGTTTGAAAGAGACGGAGAGGCAGAGGAAGAAGAGTTGGAGGTGACAGAAGGAGATGAATTCTGCTCATTGCTGTTTCTGCGCCTCGAGTCCTTAAAGATAGGGCGTTGGAAAGCCGACGAGACGAACTTCCCCAAACTCCGGGTGCTTCATGTAATCAGATGTAAGGTGTTAAAGGAAATCCCCCGTGACATTGGAGATATCCCGACCCTCCAAACAATTTTCGTAAGTGAATGTGGCTCTTCCGTCGTGGCCTCAGCGCAAGAAATTGAGAAGGTTCAGCAAGAGGAGTACGGCAACTACGACCTCAAAGTGCTCATACAAGATTAGAAGCCAAAAAGGTACAAATGCTAAACAATAAGCAATTAAAAGAGCATGCTCCATTTGTTCATATACAACACAATCTAGTCCTTAATATTCGTTTTGAACTTAAAATCGTTGGTATACTTTCTTGATTACGACTTGTGGTTATTAAACTGTGTGTCTTCTGTATGGTGAAACGAGTCTGCAGCTTGAATAGTTTCAGCATAACACAAGCACTCGTGTGATAGGGTTTAAGTTCCCTATCAAGAAATTTGTAGAGCACTCGAAGATTGAACGGAAAGAAATCGATAATTCCCTAGTTGAAGTTCTAGGGTTTTGGAACAAGAATGAGAAAAGAATTATTTTATTTCTTAATTCTCAATACTCAAAAGACTAAACATAGTTCTCCTTATATAAGAATTCTACCGAGATGAAAATAGCTAATAAATCAAAGACGAGATATTAAAAGATATGACTAACTAATCAAAGATATGTTTCCATCTAAAATAATATTTATTTGGAGACATAATCTTGATATCTAATTAACTTGGATTCCATGCGTTTGATGTGGGCTTGATCGGTTGAAGAGCATTGGGAGGGCCAAGCCCCTATCAACTCCTCCTCCCAAGAAAACCGCCTTGTCCTCAAGGCGTAGATGACAAAAATGTAGCAGAAGATCAATTTTATAACTCCATATTCTGAAGCTCGAATTTGAAGCAACACACATAGCTTACTACGAGCAGCCACGTTTGCTTCCTCTGCAGCTGATTGCCTAGCATCTGATCTTGCCATCTCTAATGCAATTTGAACAGCTAGCCCTTCCTCTGCACTTGCACTAGCTAGAATAAGTGTTGGATCGGGCTCGACGCTAGGAGTCCCACTTGCATTCTCCTCGAAGCTTGTATTCTTTGTAGTTGGACCTTGAATCATTTGCAGTTTGTGGGGCGAATGTTGGCCAACCACATCAACTATGTTAAAAACAACCTCTTCGAACTTTCTCGAGGTAGCAGCAACACAATGCAATGAAAAAATCCATAAGAAAACAATGAAACCAATGAACAAACCCTTGAATTTGTAGGAACTCTACTGTTGTGTCAACATCAGCAACATAGCGTATTGCAGCCTTATCATCCATAATCGTCTCTGGATAATCATCGACAATGTTCCCCAAAACACCATCACTCAGAGCATAGTGGCGCCCCATCACTTCAGTAAGGATTGCAATGGAGAGATCAGCCAACTCGACTTGGAACGAGTAAGAAAATAGGAAATATGCCCACTCTGATCCATCCTTTGTGATAGCCACCCCTCTCACCAATGCATCAACTTCTTTAAGAGCTAACTTCCTTATAAAACCATGAGAATCAATCCAATAAGAACATGAGTGATTCCTCCTCAAGGTGGAAGTACTCTCAAAATCTCCTGGGTCGAAAACACACACTCCTTTCTTCATGCCAAACTGAAGAAGTTCACGTCCCCATCGTGTTAAAGCAGTAGAGAGAGTCGACGACATCGGCCATGTTGCTCTTGGGTCTCGACCTGGACAAGACAAGGATACTTCGTGACCCAATCTGGACTTGCGTGCATATCCGGTGGAGTTCACAGCTGACTCATGGCTTTTGCGCATGTTTGGAGCAGCGACAACGGCTGAAGTTACTCGCAACAGTGACTGCTTGTTCGTGACAGCAGTGCTGATCCGTGACAGCAGCGAGTCCACGGCAGAAGCATTAGCAGCACGGCTGGAGCAGGTCGGTCTGGCACTTTCAAACCTATAGTAATGTTTGTGCACGCTATACCATCACTTCTTTCCCTTGTATCCTCTAAAGTAATGCACAGCAGTTCAAAATGTTGTTTTCCTAGAGTAGCTGTTGCGTCGTCCTTTCCATAATCATTTTCATGAAACCTCTCGTTACATCTTGCCCCCACAGTAGCGTAATCCATCTCCACCTCAAGATTAAGCGGGATTGACGATGGCTTGACAAGAGGCGTGTCCAGAGCATTGATATCAGCATGTATCAGTACCACAGATGGGCTCATCTCGTGAGGATCGAGGGGAAACCACACAAAATCTGTTCAATGACGCAATAGATGAAAATGAGCCAGGTGTTCGGAAAGGTGGTGGTCTCCAACCCACACGAAAGCTCCTGTCCAAATGTTGTACAACATTATGTCGAGGACTCGAGCTGGCCTCCAAGGATACACTGCTTTTATCACCTAGATCCGACGAAACTCCCTTGTTCACTACGTCTTCTTCCACTGGATATGTTGAGCCGTCTCTTGGCAGAATGGGCTCAGTAAGAGCCTGAACTTGCGCAGCTTGCTCCACGTCATGCCTGATGCCATGGATATCGTCGCCAACGCTCATTTCACTAGCCATATGCAGATCACTACAAGTTTGGACAAAGAGATCGTCATCTGGGTTGTGCTCCTTAACAGCCATAATTGTTTGCTTGACTTCCTCTATTCGTGGAAGTGGCTCCTTGACGACCATAATTGGCTCCTGGTTCGCAATAGGGTACGCCGTTGGGCGTATAGGTTGTCGCTGGTCTCGGCTGGTCTCTCCAGTCCATCGAAACGGCCCAAATGAGGCAGGCGCCGCATAGGGCTTATAGAATTCGAGATCAAACCATTGTTTTACAACCAATAAGAAATCATCCCAACCCTTACCTTTGTTAGTTTCCATCCAATATTCCTCCAATCTAATGCTGGGTGATCGAACAAATATTGTGTAAGATAAAGACGATCATCTAGCGGTGTGTGGTGGTGATTATAGTAATTCTGGATCTTACGGATCCAATCTGGGGCATTCTCTCCGTCGAAACGTGGTGGCTCGCGGCGGAGGCGTGGTACGGCCCAGGGTTTGATACCCAGCGGTGGGTTTGTGATCGACGGCGGAAGAGACCAGTCCCACTGTGGTGGCATGACGGGTTGTTGGTCCGGCGGCTCCTTCGGTCTCTCATGCAGAAGTGAGCACTCGGCAAGGCTGCCCGGGCCTCTGCGATCTGCGTTTGCTGCTCGAAATTCTCCACCAAAGCCTGATTTTGAGCTTTGATCATTCGGTTTAATTCCAAGAGCATATCATCGATGGTTGGGTGGTGTTGTTGTGATTCCTTATGAATAGACATGATATTTTGAGAAGATAGGTTTATGCGTGTGAATGAAGGTGTTCAAGCAACAAAAGCTAAGGGTTTCAATAGTGGACGTGAATTTGAGAGAAATTGATTATGGTGGGAGAAGAGTAATCAATGGAAGCACCAATTGATAGGGTTTAAGTTCCCTATCGAGAGATTTGTAGAGCACTCGAAGATTGAATGGAAAGAAATCGATAATTCCCTAGTTGAAGTTCTAGGGTTTTGGAACAAGAACGAGAAAAGAAGTATTTTATTTCTTAATTCTCAATACTCAAAAGACTAAACATAGTTCCCCTTATATAAGAATTCTACCGAGATGAAAATAGCTAATAAATCAAAGACGAGATATTAAAAGATATGACTAACTAATCAAAGATATGTTTCCATCTAAAATAATATTTATTTGGAGACATAATCTTGATATCTAATTAACTTGGATTCCATGCGTTTGATGTGGGCTTGATCGGTTGAAGAGCATTGGGAGGGCCAAGCCCCTATCATCGTGGCTCGAGCTAAACATATGTAGTGTAATAAAAGGTAATAAATGTTTATGTCTGTTAGATTTGGGTTTGGTATTGTCTAGCTATATAGTTTGTCCCCTTCATTTGATAGCAAACTGCTCGTCTTTTTCAGCTGATGCTGCTCTTACAACGCTTGCAATATGCTGCTAAACGTCTCGTGATTGTAATGTGATTGTACAAATGTATGCCTTCTTCCCAACTATTGCTCTGTTTTCTTCAAATATATGCTAAGTGATTCGAATCTCCAATTTATTGATTGAAACTGTCGTGTTGACATGTTGCTGATACTGCTTGAGCATGATCGCTAATATTATTAACTATGGTCGAATTCAGCTTTTCCCTGAACTTAAAACGTGATACCCTGTGTTTAAGAATTCTCACAATTGATAACTCTTTTGATTTCAAATCATATGAGGCCTGTCAAATAGTATAGCTACTAATTGTACGATAAAGACAATGATGTTATTTCGAATAGTTGCAAAGGACGACGTTTCACGCAAACCTCAACCCAAACGATCTTTTTTTAATTCTTTGATGAAATCTCTTTTTGTTTATAGACAAAAATTTTGGTTCAGGTGTTAAGTACCCGTGTTAGTTAGTCATATAGTCCTTGACTTTTTAGAGAGGGTATAAGGGCAAATTGATAGGATATATATAAAATTTAGTCAATTTTTGGTCTATTATAATTTTAAAAATCAGTTGGAATACAATTTTGATTTGTTCGTAACTATCTAATGGCGTAAAAAAACCAGTCGCCTATGTTAACAAACTCGAAAATGATAAGATGTCAATCTAAGTTGAATGAAGATGGTAGTATTAGAAATTTAAATATAGTTGACTGTGTACTATTTCGGAGTTTCTTGACAACACTATGTGCACTACCGAATCCGGAAGTGATCAAAATAAGGTAACGGAGACGCAGAGAAAGAAGAGTGGGAGGCGAGAGGAGATGAATTCCGCTCGTTGCAGTTTCTTTGGAAACATAGAGGCAAATTGCTTTTTTGTTATCTTGTGTTTGTGATAAACATAGAGGCAAATTGTTGGAAAAAATTTAGAGTTTTTATTCAACTTTTTTATTTGTCTTTGCAATCATCTTAAAATTGACTACTTGTCTTAAAATAACATTGCTCATCTGATAATACTATTGGCTTGACGTGCTCAATGCATTATTTTAATACAACATGCAAATTATTGTGTCGAGAGATGCAGAGCATATTGATATACCCAATAGTCAGCAGATTAGTTTGTGAAACATTCATTGTCTTTTTTGTTCTCAACTTCTCTTTCTCATTTCTGCAACAAATCTGAAACAAAAAAAATGGCATACAATCTCCAATCCCTCATCACCATCCTGCAACATATCCTCGATCCCGAGCAAACCCACTGGACTTTCTTGACAACTCTATGTGGACTACTGAATCTGGAAGTGCTCAAAATAGGGGATTGTGTGTTTGAAACGGACAGAGAGGCAGAGGAAGAAGAGTGGGAGGCGGAAGAAGGAGATGAATTCGGCTCATTGCAGTTTCTGCACCTCGAGTCCTTAAATATAGTGCGTTGGAGAGCCAATGAGACTGTAGGGTGGCTATGCCTTAAATGCTTAGCCTTACCTTTTTGACTTAGGCATAGCAACTTTGTCTTCTGAAGATTATGGCTCCTTATTTCTTGCTGAAATGCAAGTCATATATGTGGAGATTTGTGAGTGTGTACGTGATATTTGGGAGCACACATTGTGGACTTTCTCTCCATCCATTTTGCCTATAAAAGGAGCATGGGAGAATGCCTTTGGGGCAACCACTACTACTTCAGAACAAAGCTTCAAAGCTTCTGCCTTCTTTTTTTTCTCTTTTGTAGCTTAGGCTTTCTAATTCCATTATCCTAAAATATTGGTGTTAGCCTTTTTTGTAATCATCCCCACATTACTAGTGAAATTTCTCCTCCGGCCGTGGACGTAGGTCGCATTGACCGAACCACGTAAATTCCTGTGTCCATTGTCCAATTTATCTTTCTGTCTTTTGTCTTTGTTATCACTATTTTGGGTTATTAGATTGAACCGGAACTCGATTCTTAACAAACTGGTATCAGAACCGGTTTTCCGGTTCTGAAATAATCTTTAGCCATGACGATAACAAAGACGTCAATTGAAAAGTTTGACAGAAATGTTAACTTTTCAATGTGGCGACTCAAGATGGAGGCCATCCTCATTCAGGACGGTTGTGAGCTGGCACTCCAGGGAGTGGAGGAGAAGCCATCAGAGATGACGCTGCAGGAGTTTGCAGAGTTGGACAAGCGGGCCAGATCAGGAATCATATTAAATCTCGCATATGAGGTTTTGGCGGAAGTTGCTGCAGAGACGACAGCAAAAGGAATGTGGGATTCATTGAAAGCGATTTACATGAAGAAGACCATGGAAAATCGACTTTATCTGAAACAGAAGCTATATAGCTTGAGAATGACAGAAGGTACATCTATAATCTCTCATCTAGATAGATTTGACTCAGTCATTATTGATTTGGAGAATGTAGATGTTAAGGTTAGTGAAGAAGACCAGGCCATACTATTATTGTGTTCCCTTCCCCCATCTTTAAAACATTTTCGGGATACTATGATTTATGGGAAAGATACCATCTCATATAGTAGTGTCAAATCTGCTTTAAAGTCAAAAGAGCAGATAGATAGGGACATCACAGGGGAATCTAGTAGTGGTCAGGCAGAGGGTTTATTTGTGCGGGGTAGATCAGAGAGTAAAGATTTTGAAAATAGATCTAAAGGAAAGTCAAAATCGAAGCATGCAAATAAAAAATGTAATTACTGCAAGAAGAGAGGGCACATCAAGGCTGACTGTTTTAAATTAAAAAATAAGGAGAAAAATAACAATAGCCAGAACAATAACACTGCCGAAGCTAGTGTAGCTGCAGATGAAAGTGATGGAACTGTCTTTATTGCCTCGGCAAATGTTGTGAGGTCTAGTGATGAGTGGATCTTAGATTCGGGCTGTTCTTACCACATTTGTCCTAACCGAGATTGTTTTTCTACTTATGAATCTTATGATGGTGGATATGTTTTGATGGGAAATAACGCCCCCTGTAAGGTTGTTGGTAAAGGTGCAGTTCAAATCAAGATGTTTGACGGTATTATCCGAACACTCACTAATGTTAGACATGTTCCGGTCTCTTTAGGTACCCTTGATGCACAAGGGTGCAGGTTCTCGGCTGAAGGTGGAGTTTTAAAGATAACCAAAGGTGCTCTTGTTGTGATGAAAGCTTGCAGGTCTGGAAACTTGTATGTTTTGCAGGGATCTACTGTTACAGGTGTTGTTGCAGTCTCTTCTACTCCAAAAGCTGATACCACAAGATTGTGGCACATGCGGCTTGGGCACATAGGCGAGAAAGGCTTAACCTTGTTAAGTAAGCGAGGCCTCCTTTGTGGTCAAAGTACAGGTAAGATGGAATTTTGTGAGCACTGTGTGTTTGGGAAACAAAAGAGAGTTAGCTTCCAAACACCAGCTGTTCATAAAACAAAAGGTACTTTGGATTACATTCATTCTGATTTGTGGGGTCCTTCTCGCATACCCTCTAAAGGTGGTGCCCGATATATGTTAACTTTCATTGATGATTATTCGAGGAAAGTTTGGGTCTATTTTCTTAAACAGAAAAGTGATGTTTTCCTAACATTTAAACAGTGGAAAATATTGATTGAAAAGCAAACAGGAAAACACATCAAGCGGTTACGGACTGATAATGGCTTGGAATTTTGTGGAAGCGAGTTCAACGATTTTTGCAAGAATGAAGGAATCGCTCGACACCGCACGGTCAGGATGACACCTCAACAAAATGGTGTGGCCGAGCGCATGAATCGGACTCTTCTAGAGAGAGCTAGATGTATGATCTCTAATGCCGGGTTGACTTTAGATTTTTGGGCAGAAGCCATCGCTACTGCATGCTACATTGTCAACCGCGCTCCTTGTGCTCCTCTTGATTTCAAGACTCCAGAGGAAATTTGGTCAGGTAATCCTGCTGATTACTCTAATTTGAGAATTTTTGGGTGTCCTGCTTATATGCATGTAAACGAGGGAAAGTTAGAGCCTAGAGCTAAGAAATGTATTTTTTCCTTGGATATGCTTCAGGGGTGAAAGGATATAGATTATATTGTCCTGATCCCAATTCACCCAAATTTGTAATTAGTAGAGATGTAACATTTGACGAAACCTCCATGTTGTATTCTAGAAATGAGTCTTGTAATCCTTATAATTTAGAAAAGGGGGGTAGTGAACAAAGTAATGTGGAGTTAGAGATAGATACTTCAGATTCTTCTCAAAATTCTTCTACTAGAGGGACGGGTCGAGAAAATGAAATAGATCCAGCTCTCTTTGAAGATGAACGTGAGGAACAAGAATATTCCATAGCTAGAGACCGACCAAGAAGAGAGATTCGACTACCACAAAGGTACGTTGATGTAGCTTCATACGCTTTAACAGTGGCACAAGAAACAGGTGGAGATGGTGAACCTTCCACTTATCTGGAAGCGATCCAAAGTGCACACTCAGACAAATGGGTGGTAGCTATGAATGAAGAAATGGAATCTCTGCACAAAAATGGTACATGGACTCTTGTGCAGCCGCCGAAGGGTAAGAAAATAGTTGGATGCAAATGGGTCTTCAAGAAGAAGGAAGTTGCTTCAGGTGTTGAGGATGCAAGGTATAAAGCACGATTGGTTGCAAAGGGCTTCAGTCAGGTACAAGGTGTAGATTTTAATGATGTTTTCTCACCTGTTGTTAAACATAGCTCTATTCGTGTACTACTTGCATTGGTGACCATGTATGATTTAGAGCTAGAACAGCTTGACGTCAAGACGGCGTTCTTACATGGTGAATTAGATGAGAAAATCTATATGAAGCAACCCGAAGGTTTTGAAGTTGAAGGAAAGGAAGATCAGGTATGTTTGCTAAAGAAATCCTTATATGGATTAAAGCAATCTCCAAGACAATGGTATAAAAGGTTCGATTCTTTTATGTTGGGTCATGGTTTCTCCAGGAGCAAGTATGATAGTTGTGTTTACTTCCGGAAGTTGAATGATGGCTCATTCACTTATTTATTGTTATATGTTGATGACATGCTCATTGCAGCTAAGAATCTTGCAGAAATTCATCAATTGAAGGCCTTGTTAAGTGGTGAATTTGAGATGAAAGATTTGGGAGCAGCTAAAAAGATTCTTGGTATGGAGATTAGACGTGACAGAGGAGTTGGTAAGTTATTCCTGACCCAGGAGAATTACCTTAAGAAAGTTTTGGAGAGATTTGGCATGCACGATGCCAAATCAGTAAGTACTCCTCTTGCTAGCCATTTCAGGCTATCTGCTGCTCAGTCACCAACATCGAAAGAAGAAGAGAATTATATGGCACGAGTTCCCTACTCTAGGGCTGTTGGCAGTATTATGTATGCAATGGTTTGTACTCGTCCTGATATTTCACAAGCTGTTAGTGTTGTAAGCAGGTATATGGCTAACCCAGGAAAAGAACATTGGCAAGCGGTGAAGTGGATTCTCAGATACTTGAAGGGTACTCTTAACACTTGTTTAGAGTTTGGTAGAAATGATAATACATTGGTTGGTTTTGTAGATTCAGACTACGCCGGTGATCTCGATAAACGCAGGTCTCTTACAGGTTATGTATTTTGTATTGGAGGTTGTGCAATTAGCTGGAAAGCTACTTTACAACATGTGGTGGCATTGTCTACCACCGAAGCAGAATATATGGCGGTTACTGAGGCAATCAAAGAAACATTATGGTTGAGAGGTTTATTCGGTGAATTAACTCTACAACAAGGCGTTACTACCATTTTTTGTGATAGTCAAAGTGCAATTCATTTGACTAAAGATCAGATGTATCATGAGAGGACTAAGCATATTGACGTTAAGTATCACTTTATTCGTGATGTCATTGCAGATAAGAAAGTCCTTGTTCAAAAGATCAACACCAAGGACAATCCTGCTGATATGTTTACGAAGGCCCTTCCGGTGTACAAGTTCAAGCAATGCTTGGACTTGATCGGTCTTTCAGAAGTGATGAATTAGCCCGTTGGGGCTTTGCCGGAGGTGATAAAAATTCACTAGTATTTTGCATTTAAGTCAAGGTGGAGATTTGTAGGGTGGCTATGCCTTAAATGCTTAGCCTTACCTTTTTGACTTAGGCATAGCAACTTTGTCTTCTGAAGATTATGGCTCCTTATTTCTTGCTGAAATGCAAGTCATATATGTGGAGATTTGTGAGTGTGTACGTGATATTTGGGAGCACACATTGTGGACTTTCTCTCCATCCATTTTGCCTATAAAAGGAGCATGTGAGAATGCCTTTGGGGCAACCACTACTACTTCAGAACAAAGCTTCAAAGCTTCTGCCTTCTTTTTTCTCTTTTGTAGCTTAGGCTTTCTAATTCCATTATCCTAAAATATTGGTGTTAGCCTTTTTTGTAATCATCCCCACATTACTAGTGAAATTTCTCCTCCGGCCGTGGACGTAGGTCGCATTGACCGAACCACGTAAATTCTTGTGTCCATTGTCCAATTTATCTTTCTGTCTTTTGTCTTTGTTATCACTATTTTGGGTTATTAGATTGAACCGGAACTCCGATTCTTAACAGAGACCAACTTCCCTAAACTCCGGGTGCTGCATGTAAGCAGATGCAGTGAGCTAGAGGAAATTCCCTGTGATATTGGAGATATCCCAACTCTCCAAACCATTTCCGTACGTGAATGTAGGGCTTCTGTAGTTTCCTCAGCACAACAAATTCAGAAGGTGCAGCAAGATGAGTACGACAACTACGACCTCAAAGTGATCATATAAGATTAGAAGCCAAAAGGTAAAAACGCTAAACTCCAAGCAATCAAAAGAATTCTCCAATCTATTCATATACACAATCTACCTCATAATATTCTTTTTGCACTTACATCATTGCTATAATTTCTTGATCCCGACTTATGGTTATTAAACTGTATTGTGTATCGTTTTCTGCAACTCGGATAGTTTCAGCAACTCGGAAGCTGAACATATATGCACTGGAATAGAAGGTATGCATATTCATGTTTGTAAGATTTAGATTTGGTATTGTAGTATCGTAGTGTAGTCTTTTCTCTTAATTTGGTAGCAAATAGTTTGTATTTTTCAGCTGCTGCTGCTCTTACGTCGCTTGCAATATGCTCATAAACATCTCGTGATTCTATTTTTATTAGATGTGGTTTCTGCTTGCTTCTCCTGTACTGGGATTGATTTGTATTACTACTTTTTTTCCTTTTGCAAAACATAGATGCAAATATAGTAGGAAGTTGCTTCTTTTGGTATTTTGTGTTAGTAATTTTTCGATGACAAAAAAGCGTTTGATTTTAGCTTCACCATGACACCAAATTACGTCGCTTTCAATTGTGAAAAATCCAACCACCTATGTTAATATAATGTTAATGTTTTACAACCAAACGATATCATTTCATTTATAAACAAACAACATTGGATTACAATTTCATTAAAAAATTTGTCATAAAATATTTGCAACCAAATTCATAATTTTTTCCAATTAAGTTTTAAGTTATGCAATGCTAGAATTCGATCAAATTTCACAATTTTTCCACTTAACCTTGCATTATTATCTTTGGGATGTGGATATCATTTACTTGCACGTGGCTTGTATTGTAGGCTTGAGTTCCATTCTTTAGTTTCTTAATTCAACGAATGTACTCCTATCAGTTTTGGATTTGCAGTTCGTGACAAGTTGTAAGAATGTTTCGGGTACATATGAGCTATAATAATTTGCTACTTACCTTTCCTTTTAATAAGTGGCGAATCCAGCATTTCAAAACAGAGAGGATGGAATAAAATGTTTTTAAAATGCAAACAACTTCAACATTTTCATCTCTCTTACACTACTCTTTATTCATTAACAAAAAAAAAATACTACATGAAATCTCAAAATTCAAGTATTTCATATTTATTAGATTTCTCTATGAACAACAAGGCTCACAATTGGATTCCATACACTTTTATGAAGGGCAAAAGTATTGTTACCTGTTTTATTGTAATATTTCGTTGAATTTTGACTTGTGTAATAGAACATATTTGGCTGAAACATTATTTCCTCGTATATATTAGGCACACAGGATTTGCAGATGGTCAATCTGACACTGCGTGTGCTATCTCTCCCTGAGGTGAATCGTCTTCCCGTTATTTTCCAAACCATAGGGCTTGAGTATGATGAGGAAGTCCTGCCATCTATTGGTAATGAGGTTCTGAAGGCTGTGGTTGCTCAATTCAACACTGATCAATTGCTCACTGAACGACCCCATGTTTCTGCTCTCGTGAGAGAGAGTTTGATCAGAAGGGCCAAGGATTTCAACATTGTTTTGGATGACGTTGCCATCACACACTTGTCGTATGGTGCGGAATTCTCAAAGGCTGTAGAGCAGAAGCAAGTGGCCCAACAAGAGGCGGAGAGGTCTAAGTTTGTCGTCATGAAGGCAGATCAGGAGAGGAGTGCTGCTATTATTCGGGCTGAGGGTGAAAGTGAGTCTGCTAAGCTGATTTCCGATGCAACTGCAGCTGCAGGGATGGGCTTGATCGAGCTGAGGAAGATTGAGGCAGCAAAAGAAAATGCAGCGTCCATGGCCAGGATTGGGAATGTGGTTTATCTTCCTAGCAGCAACAACATGCTTCTCGGGGTTAATCCTGCACGTTAGTTATCAGGTAGCATTCATTATTCGTTTTATTAGTTTTGTAGTGAGTGTATTAATGCTATGTCTGTAACAAATTCTTTTATGTATGCCATTAGATGTGATAAATGCATCTATTGTTATTCGTTCAACTTTGCTAGTCTGTAATTCAACTTGATGGGCTTCGTCTTCTTAGGATCTATGCTTGGTAGTTCTTAGATGAGTCGTTATCATATGATGTTTCAAGTTTCAACTCATGCTCTGAGGTTGTTGTCTTCGTAGATATGTGATAGTATCAATGAAGCCATTCCTGTTGAACTTCACTAGCGTTGAGCCGATGAGACGTGCATAATCTTTTAGTTTATGTGGAAAATTGGAAATTCATTATAGTTGAGATGTAGATATCATTCACTTGTATGCGGCTTATATTGTTAAGCCATGTTTCCCTTTGCTGTTTATTATGCATTACTGGCTATCTACAACGTCTTTTCTGATCGACCATTCCCATTTCCTCTTTGTTGCAGGGTGTTGAAGATTGTCAGCTCGTGTTCCATTCTTTGGTTTCTTCAGGGGATTACAGCTTTAGGTTGTGATAATTGTGTTATACTCTCACTGCTGCAAAGGATATCTATCATTGCTGCAAGATATCTGCCTTTTCTTTGGCTTCATCCCTGCAACTGCAAGAGATTTTGATAAAAATGGCATACAATCTTCAATCTCTCATCACCATCCTACAACAAATCCTTCATCCTGAGCAAACCCACTGGACTTTTGATCACCACAAACCACAGCTTGAATCACTACTCGAAAAAGCAGAATCTCTGATACAGATTCTTGAAAACTCTTCACCCTCCCAAATAGCAAGTTTGGAGAGCCAAATCAGAGATACAGTGTATAAAGCAGAGGATATTATTGAATCACAGATGGTTCATCAAATGCTCTCCAACCCAGACAGCAACAGCTTGACCTTTTCCACACCAGATCTGCAGCAAGTAACTCAAGAGCTTGATTCTGCAGAGGTTTTCATGGAGGAAAAGAGGCTGACTTCATCAGATTTGCAGCAAGCAACTCAAGAACTAGAAACTAGGAAGCTCGTGGAAGAATTGGAGGAAAAGAGTGCCTCTTCCTCGAGATCTAAGATTAATTTGGTGGAAGTTTATGCAGATCTGTTGGAGTTGAAGGATCGTCTCACAAATATGGAGAAGAAGGTGAAGATCATACCCCTCGTTTGTATGGGTGGTATAGGTAAGTCCACCCTTGCTCGAAAACTTTATGACGATGCATATATTGTTTCTCACTTCAAATATCGTGGGTGGGCTGCTATTTTGCAAGTTCCAAATGTGCGGGAAATTATGTTGAGTCTTCTTCGTGGCCCGAATGAAAAGGTCAGCAATGAACTGATTGGATGCGAAGAGAATGAGTTGAAAGAAATATTGTATAAGAGGTTGTTTGGTCGAAGATACGTAATTGTGCTGGATGATATATGAAGCACGGGAGCCTGGGATGAGATAAGGATGTATTTCCCAGACAATAATAATGGGAGTAGGATTGTGATCACTAGTAGGGATTCAGAAGTGGCGGAACATGTTGCAGGCTCGAAGAGTCTGCATCACATGCAGTTGCTAAACAAGTTTGCAAGTCAGGATTTACTTTGCAAGATTGTGTTTGGGGAACACGATTGCCCTAACGAATTACAAGAGGTGGCAGCTAAGATTGGGAGTGATTGCAGTGGGCTTCCTCTTGCCATTCATGTGATTGGAGGGCTCTTGTCAAAGGTTGAAAGGTCAAGAGATGTTTGAGATAATCTTTCAACGCAAGTAAAAGCTTCAATTGTTGGATCGGGCGAGCATTTCTCCAATATACTTTCCTTGAGTTATAACCACTTACCGATTCACTTGAAACCATGTTTCTTGTATATGGGAGCTTTCCCTGAAGATTATGAGATTAAGGGATCTAGACTTAAGAGTTTGTGGATAGCCGAGGGATTTGTGAAATCCAAGAGAGATAAGAGTTTGGAGGAAGAGGCCGAGGATTACTTAAAAGCTCTAGTGGAGAGGAATCTACTTTTGGTTAGAGATAAAAAAATCCAATGGGAAACCAATGAGTTACTCAATACATGATCTGTTGAGGGATTTGTGCATAAGGAAGGCTAACAAGGAGAAGTTTATAAACGTTAAGAATTGCATGCGCCGTGTAAGTGTTCAGTCATCATATGAAATGGAAGATGTGCATGCTTCACCCCAATTGATGACACTTGCTCGATCTTTTATATGCACTGACGAGGAGATTATATCTCCTATCTTTTCCATATTAAGATCGGTTAGGGTGCTAGATGTAATGGAAATGGTATTCGAGAAATATTACAACTTGTGAACTTATGTTACTTAGCCTTCTCCTGCACTTCGTGTGTACCTATTGGAATATCAAATTTGTGGAATCTGCAAACCTTGATTTGTGGAGAAACGACGGAGCTTGATTTGCCATCTGAAGGGAGATGTCTGAGTAAAGACATCTCAGGTTGCTCACAGCAATTGAAACTGAGGAAGGATACAAGATAAGATTTGTTCTTGAGAAGCTGCAGACGATTTACTATGTTCAGATAACTCCTTCACTAATTAGCAGTGGTTTCTTTGAGATAATCCCAAATGTCATAAAGGTAGGAATCTATTACATCGACACACCCGACATTGATTTTGATCTTAGCCATCTTCACAAACTCAAAAATTTAGCATGTGAATCTGAGTTGAATGAAAATGGTAGTCATTTTCTGAACAAACTCAGATTTCCACATAGTAGTAGAAAGTTAACAATAACAGCATGTGTACTATCTCGGAGTTTCTTGACAACTCTATGTGGACTACCTAATCTGGAAGTGCTCAACATAAACAGCGGTGTATTTGAAAGAGACGGAGAGGCAGAGGAAGAAGAGTGGGAGGCGGTAGAAGGAGATAAAATCCGCTCGCTGCAGTTTCTGGGCCTCTATTCCTCAAATATAGTGCGATGGAGAGCCAACGGGACCAACTTCCCTAAACTCCGGGAGCTGTATGTAAACAGATGCAATGAGCTAGAGGAAATCCCCAGTGACATTGGAGATATCCCAACTCTCGGAAGAAATTTACATAGATGAATGTGGCGCTTCTGTCATGGCCTCAGCACTACAAATTCAGAAGGTGCAGCAAGAGGAGTACGAAAACTACAACCTCAAAGTGGTTGTACTATGATTAGAAAGCCAAAAGGTAAAAATGCTAAGCTCCAAGTAATCAAAAGAATGCTCCATCTGTTCATATACACAATATATCTTCCTCTTAATATTCTTTTGCACTCGCATCATTTCTATAATTTCTTGATCCCGACTTCTGCTTATTAAACTGTATTGTGTATCGTCTTCTGCAACTCGGATAGTTTCAGCAACGCGCAAGAATCACTCATTACTCGAGCTGAACATATGATTAGAAGACACATTTTAGGTCATATAACTTGAGCATTGTTTTGGATGCGGAATTCTCAAATGCTTGTGGAGCAGAAGCAGTTGGCTCAACAAGAGGCGGAGAGGTCTAAGTTTGTGGTCATGATGGCAGAGCTGAGGGTGAAAGTGAGTCTGCTAAGCTGATTTTTGATGCAAGTGCCGCTGCAGGGATGGGTTTGATCGAGCTGAGGCAGCAAAGAGAATGCAGCATTAATGGCCAGGAATTGGAATGTGGTTTATCTGCCCTGCACGTTAGTAACGAGGTAGCATTCATTACTCGTTTTATTGATTTGCTTGTATAAATGCATTGAAGTTATTTGTTCAACTTATTGAGTCGGTATTGCAACTTGATAGGCTTCGTCTTCTTAGACGAGTCGTTATCATATAGACATGTATATTCTTTTAGTTTATGTGGAAATTCATTATCTTTGGATTTGCAGTTCGTGACGAATGTTTTGGGTACGGATGAGCTATAATAATTTCAAACCCATCCTTGCTTTCTGCTTTTTTCTGTACTTTGTATTCTTACCTTTCCTTTTAATGGAGTTGTTTTGCCTATTTCAAAATATAGTCGCAAATTTAGTAGACGGTTGGATTTTGCTATGCCAAAAGCGTTTTAGTTTAAATGCATGTTTCATCAGGGTGAGCATCTAGTTTTCTGTTTTATTTTTGAATAAATAGAATTGGACTGAAAAATCAAAATTTTGTGAAAAAGAAAACCGAAAAATCAAAATATGAATTACTATAAAAATTAATCAAATTGAAAAATTAATAAAACATACACCCTCTGTCCCATTAAAAATGCAACGTTTTCCTTTTTTTATTGTCCCATTAAAAATGAAACGTTTCCTAAAATGGAAACAACTCTATCTCTACTTTTTCATCTCTCTTACTTTACTCTCTTTTCATTTACTCACAAAACAACACTACATAAAATCTCGTGCCGATTCCCAGATGTTGCATTTTAAGTGGGACGGAGGGAGTATTAAAAAATAAAAAATAGGGGAACGGAGAGGCAGAGAAAGAAGAGTGGGAGGCGAGAGAAGGAGATGAGTTCAGCTCATTGCAGTTTCTACGCCTCTATTCCTTAAATATAGTGCGCTGGAGAGCCAACGAGACCTACCGTCTAAGTTTGTGGTCATGAAAGCAGAGCAAGAGAGGAGGGCTGCTATCATTCGGCCCGAGGGTGAAAGTGAGTCTGCACATCTCTTCTCCCTTTGTTTTACTTTACTTGATGCAAAACGTAGATGAAAATTTTATAGGCAAACTGTTGGAAAATTTTTTAGAGTTTTTATTCAAATTTTTATCTGTCTTTGCAATCATCTAATAACAAAAAAATTGACCACTTGTCTTAAAATATCATTGCTCTGATAATACTATTGGCTTGACGTGCTCAATGCATTATTTTAATACAACATGCAAATTATTGAGTCCAGAGATGCAGAGCATATTGATATACCCAATAGTCAGCAGATTAGTTTGTGAAACATTGTCTTCTTTGTTCTCAACTTCTCATACTCTTTTCTGCAACAAATCTGAAACAAAATAATGGCATACAATCTTCAATCCCTCATCACCATCCTACAACAAATCCTTCATCCCGAACAAGCCCACTGGACTTTCGATCACAACAAACCCCGACTCGAATCCCTACTCCAAAAGGCTGAATCTCTGATGCAGATTCTTGAAAAGTCTTCACCCTCCCAAATAGCAAGTTTGGAGAACAAAATCAGAGATACAGTGTATAAAGCAGAGGATATTATTGAGTCAAGGATGGTTCGTCAAATGCTTTCCCACCCAGCAAGCGAGAGCTTGACCTTTTTCACACCAGATCTGCACCAAGTCACTCGAGAGCTGGATTCTGCAGTGGTTTTCTTGCATGATCTGAGACCATATTTGCAGCTACCAACTCAACAGCTTGAATCTATGAAGCTCGTGGAAGAATTGGAGGAAAAGAGTGCTTCTTCACCGAGATCTAAGACTGATTTGGTGGGAGTTGATGAAGATCTGTTGGAATTGAAGGGTCGTCTCACGAGTATGGAGAGGAAGGTGGAGATCATCCCCATCGTTGGCATGGGGGGGATTGGTAAGTCTACCCTTGCTCGAAATCTTTATGATGATGCATATATAGTTTCTCACTTTGATTATCGTGGTTGGGCTGCGATTTCACAAGTTCCCAATATGCGGGAAATTATGTTAAGTCTTCTTCGCGGCCCGGATGAAAAAGTAAGTGATGAATTGATTGGATGCGGAGAAAATGAGTTGAGAGAAATATTGCATAAGAGATTGTTTGGGCGAAGATACATGATTGTGTTGGATGATATATGGAGCACAAAAGTGTGGGATGAGATAAGGATGTATTTCCCAGACAACAGTAATAGGAGTCGGATTGTGATCACCACTAGGGAGTCTGATGTGGCAGAACATGTTGCAGGCTCGAAAAGTCTGCATCATGTGCAGTTGCTAGACGAGTCGGCAAGTCTGGATTTACTTTGCCAGATTGTTTTTGGGGAAGAGGATTGCCCTGACGAATTGCAAGAGGTGGCAGCTAAGATTGGGAGTGATTGCAGTGGGCTTCCTCTTGCCATTCATGTGATTGGAGGGCTCATATCGAAGGTCGAAAGGTCAAGAGATGTTTGGGAGAATCTTTCAACCGATGTAAAAGCTTCAATTGTTGGATCGGGCGAGCATTTCTCCAATATACTTTCCTTGAGTTATAACCACTTACCGATTCACTTGAAACCATGTTTCTTGTATATGGGAGCTTTCCCTGAAGATTATGAGATTAAGGGATCTAGACTTAAGAGTTTGTGGATAGCCGAGGGATTTGTGAAATCCAAGGGAGATAAGAGTTTGGAGGAAGAGGCCGCGGATTACATAAAAGCTCTAGTGGAGAGGAATCTACTTTTTGTTAGATCGGTAAACTGCAATGGGAAACCAAAGAGTTACTCCATCCATGATCTGTTGATGGATCTATGCATAAGGAAGGCCAACGAGGAGAAGTTTTTAAACGTCAAGAATTGCATGCGCCGTGTAAGTGTTCAGTCATCATATGAAATGGAAGATGTGCGTGCTTCACCCCAATTGATGTCACTTGCTCGATCTTTTATATGCACTGACGAGGAGATTATATCTCCTATCTTTTCCATATTAAGTTTGGTTAGGGTGCTAGATGTAATGGAAATGGTATTCGAGGAGTTTCCAAAAGAAATATTACAACTTGTGAACCTACGTTACTTAGCCTTATCCTGCACTTCAGGTGTAGCTGTTGGAATATCAAAATTGTGGAATCTGCAAACCTTGATTTGTGGACGAATGACAGAGCTTAGTTTGCCATCCGAAATATGGGTGATGTCTGAGTTAAGACATCTCAGGTTGTTCACAGCAATTGACACTGATGAAGGATACAAGATAAGATTTGTTCATAAGAAGCTGCAGTCAATTTACCATGTTTGGATAACACCTTCACTGATTAGGAATGGTTTCTTTCAGATCATCCCAAATGTCATAAAGTTAGGAATCTATTACATCGACACACCCGAAATTGAAGTTGATCTTAGCCATCTTCACAAACTCGAAAATTTAAGATTTGATTCAGAGTTGGATGAAGATGGTAGCCGTTTTCTGAACAAACTCAGATTTCCACATGGTATTAGAAAGTTAACTATATTTGAATGTTTTGTATCTCGGAGTTTCTTGACAACTCTATGTGGACTACCGAATCTGGAAGTGCTCAAAATAGGGAACTGTGTGTTTGAAAGAGACGGAGAGGCAGAGGAAGAAGAGTGGGAGGCGGTAGAAGGAGATGAATTCTGCTCGCTGCAGTTTCTGTGCCTCCAGTCCTTAAATATAGTACGCTGGAGAGCCGATGAGACCAACTTCCCTAAACTCCGGGAGCTGCAAGTGATCAGATGCAAAGAGCTAGAGGAAATCCCGTGCAACATTGGAGATATCCCAACTCTCCAAGAAATTTACTTACAAGAATGTGGCGCTTCTGTGGTGGCCTCAGCACAACAAATTCAGAAGGTGCAGCAAGACGAGTACGAAAACTACGACCTCAAAGTGTATATTTATGATTAGAAGCCAAAAGGTAAAAATGCAAAACTCCAAGCAATCAAATGAATGCTCCATCTGTTCATACACACAATCTTGTCCTTAATATTCCTTTTGCACTCACATAATTGGTATAATTTCTTGATCCCAACTTCTGATTATTAAACTGTATGTCTTCTGTATATGGTGTATCATTTTCCGCAACTCGGATAGTTTCAGCATGCACAAGAATCGCTCACAGCTCGAGCTGAACATATGCACTGCAATAGAAGGTATGCATATTAGTGTTAGTAAGATTTAGATTTGGTATTGTAGTATTGTAGTGTAGTCTTTTCTCTTATTTTGATACCAAATTGTTCGTCTTATTCAGCTTGCAATATGCTAATAAACATCTGGTGATTGTATTCTTATCGGATGTGGTTTCTGCTTGTTTCTATACTTTGGGATTGATTTGTATCACTACTTTTTTACCTTTTGCCAAACATACATGCAAATTCAGTACGAAGTTGCTTTTTTCTTTTATTTTGTTTTTGTGATTTTTCGATGTCGAAAAAGTGTCTGATTTTAGCTTCGCCGTGATGACTTAGACCCATCACTCTTACTTGTTACTACAACTTAGACCCATCATTGATTGTCGTGTTCTCACATTGCTGCAGTTTGCTTGAGATGCTATTTGATGGATCCGTTATTGATTGTCTATGACTATCTAATCATAGACAAACCTTTTTTTGGTTTTATCTAATCCAAAAAAAAAATCCATTTATGAACAATACGAGTTTTAATGAGAAAATGGTAAAGCAAGAGGAAGAAAAAAGTAAGAGTGGTATTGAGAAAATATAGGTAAAGTATGATAAAGTATGAGAGCGAAAAAACTTTTAATTTTTAGAAATTGGACATTTTTTTATGAATATCCTAAAATGTTAAAATGAGACTATTTTTCATTTAGAAGAGAGTAAATTGTAGTATCTCACTATTATATTGTATAATAAACTGAAGAATCTTTGTTGATTGAATGTATGCTTTGTTTGAAATTTAGCATATCTGTATATTCCATGCCTTTTACCAATATATTCCATGCCTTTTACCAATTATTATTACGTACTAATATGTGTTATTGGTAGCCATTTTCTTAGACATAATATGTATTCATGTACAATGACTTTATATTGCAATTGAAACTGCAAAGACTTCTAAAAATTTCTCAATTGCAAAAGTATATTATCATTTCTAGTCGTAGTATGAAGACAGAGATCAATCATTTCAATCTCATAGCAAGCATCAATCATGATTTCAACCTTCATTATGTCTTCAAAAACAAAATTATTCGACACACAACTCATCATAGATATATTGCTCGTGTCTTTGCCTCGTACTAAACAATATACTTAAGGTAGAAGGACGAGCGAGTGACCTGAGCAAGCGATTACAACGTCGGAGGGATCCATATGTAGCCGTGTGTCTGAACGTAACCCACCTTCTCCAGCAGTTGATCTGCTTCTGCAGGCCCTCGGCTTCCAGGCTTGTAGGGAAGAGACTTGAACTCCCCTTTATCGATCCGTTGCAGAAGGGGCGTGAAAATCTCCCAAGCAGCCTGAACATCGGTCGCTAAGTATCAACACACGTGATGCGAGCAATGAAAGAGAGATCTAGTGTTTACCTTTAGCTCATCTCTGCGGACAAAATGCTGCTGATCGCCTTTTATTCTGCATTCAGAGATATCACATTAGCATTCATGATGAATGAAGAAACAAAATGAATACACATATTAAAAATATTGTCCATATAGAGATGAGCATACGTGTCAAGAATTAGACGTTCATAGGCTTCGGGTATGACAACCCCTTGGCAGCGTTGTCTATATGACAAGTCGAGTTCGCTCTGAGCAGTTGACATTTCCAACCCAGGCTGCTTCACCTGTATGGTTAAGAAGAAACTAAAGTTCTAAGACAAAGGGAAAAACCAGAGTTCCAATTGCAGAAAACTAGCATTGTTGCATTTAACTTGCCGTTAGTTTCATGTATATCGCCTTGGAAGGTTGCAGACGGATTACAAATGTCACGCCTGCCCTTACTAAGGATAAAAAGGACGGGTTATTGCGACTGAGGTGGGATATAAGAAGCGGGGAAGAAGGGGAATACAAAAGGGATAATTTGACTTGGCTCGAAATAATGCAAATAACTTGAATAGAATCAGAGTTTCATCTCGAAAAGTACATAAACTCGATCAATAGTATGTGATCTCAATAAAAAAGTTGTTTTAGCGGAAGCGTTCAAGAGCGAATGACATCATGTATGGAGACACGATGCATTCAATTACCATTCTATCAAAGAACATACTCCGTCTCTGCTCAACACCGCCCATCGTCATTACTGCTCAACCTGCATATTTTTAAAACATATGCAGGGCTGAGTACTTGATGTACTCAGTGAACACAAGCCAAAACATTTTCATTAAATATTGTCAAGCCATTACTGAGTGAGCTCGGGGTTTTATCTTAAAAAGGCCTGAGTACACTAAAACATTTCCTCGTAAAATATGACTACGCAGTCAAACTTCCTTTTCCTCTTTCACCATATCTGAACTATACATGACAGAGAATGTGGCAACATTCAAAGTCACTAGACCGGCCAACTCGAAGGATGGCACTCGATCTACATGTTGTGTACACTAGTCCGAATAGAGTTTGCGGCTCTACTGGGACCCAAATTCGATCAACTATACATGGCAAAAGCCACTTCAAATAAGCATTTCCATAAAACAACACACGGAATGACAATCATTCATTTCACGTCAAAGTATTTATCATCGTTGGGAACAAAGCCCAAAATATACTTTAAAAGAAAGCCCATCTCATTCGCTTAACATGTATCACACTTGAGTACTCCTCGTTCTGAATTTAGAGTCTCACGGAACAATTCTCTTAAACAACAAGGTAGTAACACAACAATTAGCGCGAGAAAACTACAAATTAGAATGCATGCACCCTAATTAAAGTGTTTTATCTCGTTTCTCAACTTTCTCATATTTTCGGTTATTCGGCGGCCGCCCAAGGTGTCGCGTGCGACGCCGATCGGCCACTTGCGCCCACGTCTCCTTTGTTGACTCCTCGTATTTTTCCACCACGAAGTCGAATAAATTCCCAAAAATTATTTAAGCGCATAATTAAATTATCACAACTATTTCCCTTCGCATTTATATTTTTATTCGAACTAGGGATAAATTATTCGTACTTCGAAACTATTCCGGGAATTAATTAAATAATTCCCCACGATTTAAATTATTTATCAGCCCCGAAGATTTAATTACTCGGCCCAAGACTTTGTTTAATTTCAGCCCACCTTATCCCTCCAAATATTTAAAAGGCCCATCCTTATTTCTCCAATTTAGATATGGATTGTGGAGAGGATTACCTATGAACTTGGATGTGATTGAAAATAAAAGGCAGTAGCTCCTTCTACTCTCTGTCTCACTCTCTTTTTCTTGCTATTGGTTTGTAGATTGTGAAAGTGAGAATGATGGTGAAGCAACCATGAATTTAAAAGAGAAACAATCTGGAATTGATTAGGATTAACTCCTACTTAATTGGGTGGTTTAATGGCAATTAGTGGCTGAATTGAACTGTAGTAAATCCTCATGATTAGGATTTATTAGGATTAATGTGGGTGGTTTAAATTCTTCGCAGGTAACGGCTACGGAGTGGAATGGAATTTCTTGAAGATTTTCGCTGAAGGGAAAGTTTCGCTACAAGGAGCAGATTGAAGATGAAGTTTGCGTTGGAACACACTTTGTAGAACCTGGCGTGAAAAGGGAATGAAGAGGGATTGGGCACAAAGATATCTCCCACAACTTTCATTTATTCTAGAGTATAGTACTATTTTGGTCCTTTACATATGACCGATTTTTTATTTTGATCCAGAATATTCACTTTTCAAAAAGTAAGTACGAAACAAATGAAAAATGATATCGTTTGCATCCTTTTTTGATGGCACCGTTAATTCTCGACGGTCAACCGTCAATTAGCGAAAATTTGATCCGATTAGACTTAATCTCAGATTATTAGTTGGTTAATATTATGTTAACTATTTTGCTAATAATTCAAAATTTTTAATATTTTTGAATATGAATAATCAAACAACATTTTTCACTAAGTATGGAGTTGGAAAATCAAACGACACTCTCTCTCTTTTCTTTCATCTCTCTCATCACTCTCTAAGAAGAACCCTAGTTCTGAATTCCGACCAAGAAGCCCGATTCCGACCAAAGCCACCCGATTCCGACCGATTCTAACCGATTATTGTTGGTTGCCATGAGTTGGAAGTCGTCGTACCCAAACCACAGTTACACCGAAGGTCTCGGCGACGTGAAAAAATCATATGCGAGGAAGAGGAAGAAGATTGAAACGAGCGATTCACGTCCGCCTGACACCGAACAAGGACCGTCGGCTGCATCGGGATTTGTGGGTTCTAACCCTAGCTCCGATGCGGATGTCCATTCTTCTCCGAAAATGAACCCTACTTCTTCAGTCGGTGACTGTCGAGCTTCTCCAGAAAGCGACCCCGATTTTTAGAGGACGAAGAAGGCCCGATATCCCCGTCATTTTCACCAGAAGCCGCTGCTCCATCTACTTCGTCGTTCTGAACGGAGAAGACCTTCGCCTCAAATTCCAGTTTCTCCTCCTCCGCCTGAAAAATCCAGTTCCTGAATTTCATTCAAAAGGTAATGTTGTTTGAAATTTGTTTGAAATTTGATTGAAAATCGTTTGATTGCATGTTTGCTTACTAGGGTTTGCATTTATTGGTTGTGGTGTATTTAATATGGTGTTGTCTTTATTAAGTGGTCCCATTGAGTATGATTTGAGTATATGCCAATGATTTTGAGAATTTTTAGGGTTTGGTGTTATGCGGAAAAGGGTTTATTTGTCTGCATACAATTTTGACTTGTGAAAGGGTGTTATGTGGACTGTTGGGGAACCAGACGACAGGGGACCATTTTTCTTGTCTGTAAATGTGTAGGACTAAGCTGATATGTAGAGCATATCTATGGGACCAATATGTTATTTTATATTGTTTAGCTACGATGACTGATATGATTATACATGTACTCATGCAAATGGGCCCTAGCTCCGATGCGGATGTCCATTCTTCTCCGAAAATGAACCCTACTTCTTCAGTCGGTGACCGTCGAGCTTCTCCAGAAAGCGACCCCGATTTTGAGAGGACGAAGAAGGCCCGATATCCCCGTCATTTTCACCAGAAGCCGCTGCTCCATCTACTTCGTCGTTCTGAACGGAGAAGACCTTCGCCTCAAATTCCAGTTTCTCCTCCTCCGCCTGAAAAATCCAGTTCCTGAATTTCATTCAAAAGGTAATGTTGTTTGAAATTTGTTTGAAATTTGATTGAAAATCGTTTGATTGCATGTTTGCTTACTAGGGTTTGCATTTATTGGTTGTGGTGTATTTAATATGGTGTTGTCTTTATTAAGTGGTCCCATTGAGTATGATTTGAGTATATGCCAATGATTTTGAGAATTTTTAGGGTTTGGTGTTATGCGGAAAAGGGTTTATTTGTCTGCATACAATTTTGACTTGTGAAAGGGTGTTATGTGGACTGTTGGGGAACCAGACGACAGGGGACCATTTTTCTTGTCTGTAAATGTGTAGGACTAAGCTGATATGTAGAGCATATCTATGGGACCAATATGTTATTTTATATTGTTTAGCTACGATGACTGATATGATTATACATGTACTCATGCAAATGGGACCTCCGTTACAAGATTGGACTACAATGGTGTCCTTGAGGAAGAGTTTGGGAAGAACTATGTCAATGCTGAACTTCAATATGTTCACAACTGCGATCCAGACAAATGGTTGAAGCTTGAGGTTGATGATGTGTTGGAGAAGCTGGGAATGGATGTGACTGGGTTAGAGTACTTCTATCGGATACCTGGGATGAACTTCGAGGATGGAATGGTGTGGCTTTTTGACAACAAGTCTGCAATAGACATGGCAAAGTTAGGGGTCGGGGCTGGGGTGATTACTTATATGTCATTCACCTCGGGGGTGTTGGTGAGGTGTTAACGGGCACACAACCTGTTAGTCAATTAGCACAGGAGAAAATTCAAAGTCCAGTTATAGTTAGAGAGCGTATAGATGGTTTAACCGCAAGTGAAGACGGTCAGAGCGAAGAGGAAGGTAATGCTAAGGGGTATGGTAATGGTGATGATGGGGGTCTGGTGATGGTGATGATGAGGGTGATGATGAGGGAACTGATGATGGTGAGGATGAGGGAGCTGGTGAGGGTGAGGGAGCTGGAGTAGGTGAGGGTGAGGAAATTGGTGGAGATGATTGGTTGGTACAGAGTTCAGCCAGCGAGTATGAGGTGGAGAGTGAGGAAGAATATGAGGAAGAGAGTCTTGTGGCTGTGAAAGGCTAGGGGAATGGATCTGGAAAGGGGAAAGAAAAGGCTGGAAAGGGGAAGGGAAAGGCTGAGGCTGTGAAAAAGGGAAAATGGAAAGTTAATGATGTTGTGAAGGGAAAAAAAAAGAAAAAGGGGACCTGCAATGAGAAAGGAAAGGAAAAAGAGAAGGTCGATTCCGATGATGACAATGCGGGGCAGCTTACATTTGTGGACAACGACTATGATCTAAGTGATAAGGAAGAGGACAACATAATGACTTCTCAAGTTGAGGGATAGAAGAATGTTGTGAATTCCATGAGAGTTCTTGGTGATTTATATGATGGTGGGGAAAGTGACATTCTTCGGAGTGATTCACCTAGCTAGGACACCAGTGAGGCTGATTGGCGGGCGACGATGACTGTGATGTCGTGCAAAATATGAGCCGAAGATATAAGCCTACCAAGGACAGAAATGATCCAAGGTTGGAAGTGGGGTTGCGGTTCAATACCAAGGCCGTTTTTACAGACCTTATACGTCATCAAGGTGTCCAGTTGGGTAAGAAGTTGAGGCTCAAAAAGAATGACAACATTCGTTGTATTGCATACTGCAAGGGGTTGCTGCGAAGTAAGAAGGTTAAAGCAGGTTGTCCATGGACGGTTTCCTTGTATTATAGGAGTGAACTTGGTTGTTGGCAGATTGGAGCTCTGCGTGACATACACAAGTGTGGGGGTGCTTCTTACAACCACGGTTGTGCTAATGCCAAGTATTTGGCACGACTATTCAAGGAAGATATGAGGTTATTTCCTGGGATGACATTGGGCAATTTGTGGAGAAGGTGCATATGGAGTTGAAGATAACAATTTCGGTGGGAAAGGCGAAGCGTGCAATGGCACGTGCGAGGAAACTGATCGAGGGTGATACAATCAAGCAGTACAAGAGGCTGTATGATTATAGGGCAGAGATTTTGAGGACAAATCCATGGAGTACCGTTGTCCTAGCAACTAGGCGCCTATCGGATGGAACTGACAAGTTCAATGGAATCTACATAGCTTATGAAGCTTGTAAGCCTTCCTTCAAGCAGCATTGCAGGCGTATGATAGGATTGGATGGTTGCCATCTAAAACGACAAGGGAAGGGCATACTCCTCACTGCCATTGGATTAGACCCGAATGATCAGATCTTTCCCGTCGCCTACGGTGTTGTAGCCATTGAGAATACGGATACTTGGAGTTAGTTTTAAAGTTTGTTGGTTAAGAATCTGGACATCAAGAATTCGAGCAAGTGGACATTCATCTCCGTTAGACAAAAGGTACACAATTACATTGTAAATTAGTCAGTTTGCTATTAGCTAATCTTCTTTCTTCGTCATGGGCAGGGCCTTATCAATGTGTCCGAAGCTGCTGCCATAATGCCGAACACCGCTTCTGTGTGTGGCATATGCACAACAACTTCAAGAAGGTGTTCCCATCTCCAACGCTAAAAGACAAGATTTGGGAAGCAGTCCGTTCAGCAAATGCATACGCCTTCGAGAAGGTGATGGAGGAGGTGAAACAGCTAAATACCGCTGCACACACGTGGCTTACTGTGCACACTGCCAAGGAGAGCTGGAGTCGAGCTTTCTTTGGTTTTGAGGCCCATTGTGACATTCTAGTCAACAACATTTCAGAATGTTACAGCAAAGTCCTATTGATTGCGCGGGACAAGCTCTTGTATGGTATGCTGGAATGCATCCGAATGTATTTGATGGACAGGATCACCACCCGACAGAAGATGGCTGCAAAGTTGGAGGATTGTGTCGGACCCAAGATAAGGAAGAAGCTTGAGAAGCTAAAGGAAAAGGTTAGAGATTGTATGGTGAGAGAGGCTTGTGAATGGGTGTATCAGGTGAACACCAAATTCAATGAGCAGTTCGTGGTGGATATACGAGATCGGAGTTGCAGCTGTAGGCGTTGGATGTTGACCGGGTTACCGTGCCCACATGCGATTGCTGCTATTTGGAGAGGATGTGGACTCCTTTGTAGCTAAATGCTACTCAACGGAGACATTGCAATTGGTGTATGCGCCCATCATCTACCCGGTACATGGACCAGATACGTGGCCAAGGACTCCTCATCCCGATATCGTTCCACCAAACCTTACCCGATTGCCCGGACGTCCGAAGGGAGCAAGGCAAAAAACGGCTGAAGAACTGGCTGCCAGAAGCAAGGTCAAAACAAAGGCAGCAAGGATAGCCCATCAAGTTGTCACAGTCCGAGATGGGGAGGATGGACGCCAGAAAATGTCGAGGAAGGGGCTGATGCCAGAGTACAAGTGTCGGCTTTGTGGTGAAAAAGGACACAACAAAAGGAGATGTCCCCAAGGCATTCAATTGGGCAAATCGAAAGGTATAACATTTTTTTTGAACTATTTTCATTCAAATAATCAATGACACTTCTTTTCTAAACTATTTGTAGGGTCAATGGTTAGGAGGGAGCGTAATCGTGATAAAGAACAACAGACTTGTATATTGTGCCACCAACCCGACCACAATAGGGCAAGTTATTCAAGTGCGGTTGCGGATATGTTTGCAGAACCCGGCTCCTCATATACTGCTGCCTCTGTTCCCGCGAAGAAGAAACCACCCAGTAAGAAGAAGGGTGTTTGATGATGGCATTTGACTTTAAAAATCGTGTCATGTTGTGTAACAAATACAATGAATATTTGGTGTTGATGGTTTTGTGGGTTTTGATGGTTTTTGGGGTGTTGACAGTGTTAAGGTTTGATAGTGTTGATGTTGGCATTATGACAATATTTTTTTGTGGATGTAACATGTAATTGTGGCTGTTTTTGAGCATGTATCAGGTGTAAATGGCTTATGACATTACCTTATGACATAATCAGGTGTAAATGACCTTTTTTGTGATTTTTGTGATCTGTTGTTTGATGTAGTATGACTATGTCTTTTTGATCGGTTAAATGTTCAGGACCAATACGAAGTAAAAAATGAATATAAAGGACCAATTTGTAATGTATTTTGTTATCCATTTATTGGTTCAATTTGATGTCGATTTATTGACATAGTCGACGAAGAAACAATCACATAGAGGCTTTGGTGTGCTTAAATGTTCAGGACCAAATGGAAGTAAAAAATTTATAGGAATGACTACTTTGACTTATACTTTACGATTCTCCGATTAGGGCTTTCTGGCGATTTTGAATATCACTGCAGAATTCAAATACGAGCAACACAACAACAAATTCAATTCTACTTCAACATTCAAAAAGGATTCACAAATACTACATCAAATTACTTGAATATACACATAAGTGTTGCAACAACAACAAAACAAAGAACAACAAAGCTCAAAACATTGATTAACTTCTGGATTTTTTTTGTAATTACGGTCAAATTCAAACCCAGCTCCTCAAAATCGGCACCACCGACCGAGGATGACAAATAAGAGGCCCGATTTGGCTCGTAATTTCGACATCACAATTCGGCTCACACCACTTGAAGAAACCGCATTCCTTCGTCTCACATGCATCGGCGGATCTAGGTGGGGTCGGGGGGGTCGGCCGACCCCACCGCTGTTCCCAGAGAACAGCCGGATAATACCCTTCCCCAGCCTCCGACCCCACGCCGCGCGAAGTTCTGCCCCAGCAGCAAACCAGTCGCCGCCGCCTGTCGAGAAGAAGACGCTGTTCCAAATTTCCACTCTTTTAGTAATTGGGCTTTACAAATGGGCTGGACTTAGTATAATAAATACTCTAATTAAATAAACCCAATTTCCAAATTTGAATAAGGCAATAAATCTATTTAAATATAGAGAATGCAAAAGGTTTGCTAATTTTCGGTACAGACGAGCGAATTTTATAACAGAGAAAAGAATAATTTTTCATTCTCTGCGCAAAATTTATATAGAAGAGAGACTTTAGGCTTGTGCTGCGAAGAGAATTTTGAAGGAATTTCTTAACAATTGGTACAATTATTGAGGTATTTAAAATTATCATTCAATTTTAGGGTACTATTATTTGTTTTTCGTTCTGTTTTTACAATTAACGTTACAGTGCTATAAAATTGATCAATAATTATTCATTGATTTTGTTTACTTTGTCCGAGATTCGATTAGAAAGTTGCATAGTATATAATAATTGATTAAATATAAATTTTAAATTTGTGTTACATTTTGTTTAGGTTAATGGATAAATTTCTGAAGAAAAGACCTCGAGTTTCTATCGGTTCTTCAAGTGCTAATGTTGAGCAAGAACCACAACAATTGGATAATCATGTGGTAGTTGAAAATAATCCGGACGAGATTGAAATTGATAAAGAGAAAATCAAAGCCGACCCCGGATTACGAGACCCTATAGATAGTTTTGATGTGAATATTCGTGATCGAATTCGTAGAGAATATGTTGCCAAAGGTCCTTGCCAACCAAAAGGCCACGGCTTTCCGAAAAAAACATATGGGAAAGATAAGAGAGGTTTTAGGGATGTTTGGTATAAAGATTATATTTGGCTTGAATATAGTACGACAACAGATGCTGCGTATTGTTTTTGGTGTTTTCTTTTCAAGCGTGGTTATTTAGCACCGGGAGATGAAGCATTTGTTAGTGGTGGTTTCTCTAATTGGAAGAAGGCTAATGAAAGATTTAGAGCTCATGTTGGATCAACGGGTAGTGCACACCACAAAGCTAGAATTGAATATGAAAATTTTGTAAATCAAAAGCAGAGTGTGCCTTATATCGTTAGTAGAGTTGGTTCAAAACAGGAGAAGGAATATAGGATTCGTTTGACTGCAACTCTTGATG
This sequence comes from Salvia hispanica, assembly GCF_023119035.1. Taxonomy (NCBI): domain Eukaryota; kingdom Viridiplantae; phylum Streptophyta; class Magnoliopsida; order Lamiales; family Lamiaceae; genus Salvia; species Salvia hispanica. Next base: position 51,115,697 of record NC_062965.1, on the reverse strand, counting down.
TTATTCGATTCCTTTTGAATCAAGGTTTGGCTTTTAGAGGACATGATGAGACACCAACTTCTTCAAATAGGGGCAACTTTCTGGAATTATTATATTGGTATAGTTTAAGGAATGATGAAGTTGGTCAAGTTGTTTTGAAGAATGCTCCCGGAAATAATCAAATGATTGCTCCATCAGTTCAAAAAGAAATGGTTAATGCGTGTGCAGTTGAAACTACACTTGAAATAATGAAGGAACTTGGTGATGATTATTTTCCATAATGGTTGATGAGTCTCGAGATTGCTCGGTGAAGGAGCAAATGGCTATTGTTATTAGATATGTGAACAAAAATGGAGAGATAATAGAAAGATTTTTAGCCATAGTTCATGTTAAAGAGACTTCATCAAGATGCTTGAAAATGGCAATTGATTTTGTATTTTCTAAGATCGAATTATCTTTGTCAAGATTGAGAGGTCAGGGATATGATGGGGCTTCAAATATGAGGGGTGAATTTAACGGACTTAAAACACTTATTTTAAGAGAAAATCCATCGGCATGGTATGTCCATTGTTTTGCCCATCAGCTTCAATTGGTATGTGTGGCGGTATGTAAGGCAAATCGACATGTTTCTGATTTTTTCGGATATCTTAGCCCGATTGTTACAATATGTGGATCTTCTTGTAAAAGGGCAGATAAACTTCGACAAGTCGAATATGAAAGAATGGTTGAAAGGATTGAGAACGGGAAAATCACTTCAGGTAAAGGTCTAAATCAAGAAACTTCTTTGCATAGACCGGGTGACACTCGATGGGGATCTCATTATCTTACTTTAACTCGTCTTGCATCGATGTGGCCCTCGATAGTCACAGTACTTGAAACCGTATTCGAAGATGGGGTTGATCAAGAAACAAGTGGCAAATCTAAAGGGTTACTTCAAAAGATGGAAAGCTTTGATTTTGTGTTTCTCATGATGTTGATGAAACATTTGTTGGGTATGATTGATCCACTATCTTGTGCGCTGCAATACAGAGATCAACATATTTTGAATGCAATAAATTTGATAGTGACTGTGAAAGAGGACTTGCAAGCATTTCGAGAATCTGGATGGGATGATTTCTTGCAAGAAGTGGAAGCATTTTGCCGGGCAAATGAAATTGATGTTCCTAACATGGATCAAACTGTTCCAAGACGAATTCGTATGAAGAATGATGGACAAAGTATTACAAACTATCATTATTATCGTGTTGAAATTTTTTATCAGGTATTTTTGATAACTAATATTCTTATTTATTTAAACTTTGATATTAACTCCTAACATAATTTCTTTTCACAATCAGGTTGTTGACTTAATTAGTCAAGAAATGAGGAATCGTTTTTCTGAGTCCAGCACAGACTTACTCGAGTGTATGGCATGTCTTGATCCAAGAAATCATTTCTCCAATTTCAATGTCGATAAACTTGTTCATCTTGCCACCCTTTATCCGGAAGACTTTTCATCCATGGAGCTTAACTTGTTAACTAAACAGCTTCAAAGTTTCGTGAGTGATGTAAGAAGAGATGCACATTTTTCAGATGTTGAAGATTTGGGAACTCTTTCAAAGAAGATGGTTGAAACGATGAAAGATAAGATTTTTCAATTGGTTTATCGATTGATAAAATTGGTCTTACTTTTACCAGTAGCTACAGCATCCGTTGAAAGAGTGTTTTCTGCAATGAAATACGTGAAGTCAGAGCTGAGAAATAGGATGGGAGATGACTGGTTGAACGACAGTTTGACGGTATATAGCGAGAAGGAGGTGTTTGCAACTATTCCCAATGAAAGGATTTTGAGTCGTTTTCAGAAAATGGATACTCGAAGAAGCCAACTATCTCGCATAGCATAAGATTGTGGTATTTATATTTTTACATATTTTTGTTTAGAGATATTTATTAAAATATTATATTTATAATCTTGATCGGTTCGACCCCACGATTTTTGATTTCTGGATCCGCCATTGCTCACATGTGAAGTAAAGCTTTCCCCTCGACGGTTTGCCTTGTCCGATGACAATACGGAGCACTGCCATCTTCTTACAATAGCAGAAAGGGTAGCTAAATCGGAAGTCTCCGAAGTCACGGACGCGGTCGCGGTCGACGGAGACGACGTTCCGGCTACACGACGAACGACCCATGTTCGAAGGTGTTTAGTTGTTGCAGAGATGGAGAAAAAGAATTAGGATTCTTGGGGAGGAAGAAGAAGAATGAGCGGGAGAGGGGGGGTATTAAAGTCGACAGTGCAATGTTAATAGAAAACTAATTTAAGCCGGCTGCGGAGATAATATTTTTTACTACTACATGAAAGGAACAAATTGTTTCACGGATAAAGATATTGTCAAGATTAGTGCCCGTTTCATTACATAGGATTAATACATTAATTTAAGCATTTTCTATTTTTTTAACTTTTCTTTTTTAATCTAAATACATGAATTTTAATCTTTCCTTCGAAATTCATTCTTCTCCTAAATGGAACTTATATGCTCGTCAGATAATGTGCATGTAAGTAAATACACAAACTTTCACGATTTTTGCTTTTCCCTTGAATTTGTTTTGAGATTTTATAGAGTTTCACACGAACTTTTGAAATTTTCCAATACTCCCTCCATCCCCGATTAACAGTCACACTTTTCCATTTCGGTCTGTCCCCAGTTAAGAGTCACACTTCATTTTTACCATAAATCGTAAGTAGATCTCACATTCCACTAACTCAATTCACTCACATTTTATTATAAAACCAATATAAATAAATGGGTCTCACACTCCACTAACTTTTTTAACCAACTTTTCTTTACATTTCTTCAAACTCGTGCCGGTCAAAGTGTAACTCTTAATTGGGAATGGAGGGAGTATTTTTATCCTACGATAGAGGCTTAAAAGATACACTATATGTTGAAGAATCATACCTAAATATATACCAAGTTGAAAAGGAAGAGGATGAGATCGAAATCGAATATATTGAGGAAGACCAAGAATTTTCAAATTGGATGCGATATGCTTGTATCACTTTATAAGTATTTATAAATGAAATATATCTTGACGGCAAAGTACTAAAATCTACACTTTAGATCGAATTATTACATAAATCTTACTTTGGAACATGGAAGATCACTTCAATCATTGTAAAAACAAACTTTAACTTTATATCATTTTTAATCTCAATTTAATTTGGTGTAATTGTGGGTGATTGGCTATATTAATTTCAAAATATTACTACTATATTGTTTTTATTGATTAATGTGGTGGAAATTTATATGTTTGGTTATTATTACTTGACCCATTTAAATACACACAACACGTACGTAAATCAATAAAAAATTTGATTTCATCTTAATTTATATAATGTACTTTTATATATTTTCCTTTCCAGTTGTTCGTATTTTGGGATCCCATATAAATAGGTCGGATAACTACTTAATTTGCAGTCGATTTTGTGATTTTGACAATAAGTTACGTCTATAGAAAATTTGCACCTACTAAATATCTCACACCATTATATATTTATATAGTCCCTAATTATTAATTCACAGGTACTTACTTACACTTGGCTACAACTCTACACCATGTTGAAAACTCTAGAAACCAACAACCCTCAGCCCGAATTGTTTTTGAGCAAACAATACGAGCTTAGGCATCTCGCTTTCGTCTATGAATCCATCGGAATTCGTGTCGACCGCCTTGAGAACTCGCTTAGCCTTCCACTTGCAGAACCACCCGCCCGTGGTGTGGATTGCCTCCCGGAGCTCCTCCGCGCTTATCCGGCCATCCCCGTCTTCGTCGAACTTCTTCAACCATTTCTTGAACTCTTCCATGGTTAATTCTAGTTTACCATGGCAATTGACGACCCTATTAGGATACCTAATTAATGCCATTTTTTTCAGTATGTGTGTGTGTTTTGTTTGTGAGTGTTGCATGAATTGTATATTATAGAGATGGTCTCATTTATATATATAAGAAGCGTGTTTGTGAAACATCAAATAGTTGAATAAGAATCGATTAAAGGAGTCAAGAAAAGAATATTTGAGTTACTAGTGGAGGCCGGTTTAATTATTGCACCTATAAAAGAAACAAATATCATAATCTACATCTCTATATAGTAAATGGAGAATATGTTACACCATAAAAGATAATGATAATAATTAACATCTCTATAGTAAAAGGAGAATATATTTGAAAGATATTTTTTCCGTATCTTGTGGAATGAATTAATCCATAGATTATTATAATCTACATTGATATATATGAATATAATTCTTTAGGTTTCGTGCTCATTGCATATATTAAATGGCTAATCTAACGAAGTAGGAAATTATGAATTCAATAAGTGATGGGATCAAAGATTTGGGATATATATTTCATCCCAAAAAGGTGTACATATCATTTGATTGCTTATACGGAAAGTAAAGTTTAATTTTATTATTCAAGGAAATGATTTGGTTTGATTTGCATTACTTTATATGATGCATCATTTTAAATCTATAATATGAGTAGAAGTTATCATCATTATTTTTTAAATAATAAAGTAAGTCATATACTCCGATCCCAATATAATTTTTTTAATTATATAATTTTCTTTATTTTAATAAAATTCATAATATAATTAATTAGTTGCTATATATATGCAAAGAAGAAAATTTTTAAAAACTAAGAGATGAAAAATTCAAGGGAATGCAAACTAATTGGACCAAATTACATTGATCATTTAGCAATTTCCCGGTTTTAGACCAAATCAAAAGTGAGATACCTGAGGAATATGATCAGATAGAAGGGAAAGTAATTTGACAAATGATGAGTTACAACTCAGTTAGTAAGATGTTTCTTCAAAGATTCGAGTCATTATAAGAATAGATGGATAAGGAACCATTATTGATCATATATGTGTAAACAAAAAGAAATAGGCCGAGACAATGCTTTAACCTAATCCTTCTTGGAAACTGATACCCTAAGCTCATCTTCACCACGGGCTTAGGAAACCGAACAGCAGCCATGTTAATGAATCGAAACCTCCTCCGTACTAACTGACCCTTCCATTTAACCTTCGAGTCGATATCAAATTGCAGTGAAAACCTCCTAGAGTCGCGGACCGAACTCCGTCCCACAAATTGCAATCATGTCTGCTTGAACAGTTATGGATAAGGTTTTTAGTGAAAACAAGATTGCATGCCCTACTAAATAGCTTAGTTTTATTAGTATATTTTTATATGAAATTAATAAAATAGGATAGAAAGGAAAAAATGGTTGGAATATGAGGTGAATAAATGAAAGAGAAAAAGAAAGTGTGAAGAAAAAAAATGGTGGATCATATTATCGATAATGGAAAGAAACTAATATATGTGGACATGCCAAAATATAAAAAAAAAGAGACCATTTATCGTGGACGATAAAAAACAAACTTAATACGTAAGACTATTGACACTAAAATACGCTAAACACGTAAAATAATCCATCTAAAATTCCAATCTAACACATAAGATCGCCCTCCTTTTATGAAGGCCAAAGCATATATAACCCAAAATATTTCAAATAAAATAATATAAAATACAATCCCTAATCAAAGCTTAAACAAAATATTAAACTAAAACAATTATTAAGCAAATACGAATCCAAAGCTTAAACTAAAAAGTGAATTACAAAATTCAAATATTCAAAAGTAAATCATAGAGTTGCACATGAATAAAAGTATATAGAACAAATTAACTCAATAAAATGGAACCTTGAGTTGTCTAATGACTTAAAAACAACTAAGGCCCCCGAGCTCGAGCAAAGCATAAACAGCCGGGTGAGTGGTTTTCCGGTATCATGCCGCCTCCTTTAGACGTGTCGATTGACTCGAGCAGCTTCACAACCTCTTCCATCTCCGGCCGTTTATTCGGGTTAGCATCCCAGCATCGTTTCATAATGCTTGCAAAAGAGCTAGGGCAACAACGAGGAATCTCCGGTCGTAGATTCTACGTAAATGTCACATTATATTAGATATACAATCAAAGTAGCATCAAACAAGCTAAAAATTAAATTTACCCGTTTAACAACCGCGGTTAAAATCCCAGCCAAGTTAAGATCCCGATCGGGGTAAGGCACATCGCAGCAATACATTTCCCATAAGCATATTCCGAAGCTGTATACATCGCATTTGTGATTGTAAGGCTTCCCGTCGAGTACCTAAGCGGACGATTAATATGTTACTTGTACAATATTGATTTCGATACATGGTTTGTTAGAGATGTACCTCAGGGGCCATGTAGCCGAGGGTTCCGGTTGTACCGGTCATCTCACTTGGATTTTTAGCCTCAACGCGAGCCACTCCAAAACCAGTGATTTGCAGTCTACCCTTGGGACCTATAACCATGTTTTCTGCTTTGATATCACGGTGTACGATCTTTTGCGCGTGAATATAGCATAGCCTATGAGACCAAGACACTTCGTAAAAAGGTAAAACATCAAATCACAAAATTACAATAAATATGGTCTATTCATCAAAAACAGTAAAAGTGAAATAAGACAGCCTACCAGACTAATTACACACATCATATACAGGTCAAACATTGAATCTTAAAAAGTACAACAAATATGGTGATTTACCAAATATAGTAAAAATTAGACACATCATATACAGGTAAAACATTGAATCTTAAAAAATACAACAAATATGGTGATTTACCAAAAATAGTAATAGTGAACTGAGATATTTAATGGACTAAGTATTAAGTATATATGCTAGTGAAAGATTTACCCCTTTGCGAGGTCCAAAGCAAACTGGATCACGGCTTTGAAGGGAAGCTTCTTTGTTCGATTATTGAATAAGTGGTTCTTCAACGTGCCTCCGGAGATATGTTGTGTTACAACAAAGCAGCTCGTACGACTCTCGGAGGAGGCCGGAAATTTTAACTGCGAAGCACCTATTGACGCGCCAATACACTATAGCAAGAATTACTTGTTATAATAAATGAAACAAAAGAGTGGAAAAGGATGGATATTTAAAACAAATCATAATTACATAGGAGATGTTGGGATGGCTGAGCCTGTGCCAAAGAGAAACCTCCTGTTTGAATAGGGCTATAATCTCAGCCGCTGACCTTGTGCCATCTTGCAAATCCAACAACTTAACTGCATATAAAATACTCATGTTTTTCTATAATAACAAACCCTTTCTATCAAGAAAAAAATAGTCATGTTTTTCACCAAATTAAGTAGCTAAACTTTCGCACGATTTATTACCCTTGTTCATCTACTTATTTACAATTTTCGTTAAAACTCGTATCATCCACTACATGAACTATTAAAGAAGCAAATATTATGACGAGAGGCGACTAAATAGGGCAAATTGCAGGAAAAAAAACATGAAGTTAGGTCAAATTCCAAGTTTTAAAAATTGTCAATTATATCGAAAAATCTCGGCATGCTACGTTTCTAAATTTATTAACACAAGGCATACATGTTTAAAACTTTAATATGAATGACTAAGTGTATTAAACATCTTGTAGCCGAAATCTTACACAATTTCCCCTAAATCATACATACTTTTCTTACTACTAAGCATACATATGGGATTAAGCAAAATTTTACCAAATTTCATGATTTTTATTTGCAATTTCCGGTAAATGAAAACTAAGCCACAACAACTACTATTGATATTTAAAAGCTAAATAAGATCAATATTCAGATAACAAATTGAGCAAATATGGCATATATATATAAACCCAACAATATTGAGATAGAAGAAAGTACCATCAACATCTTGTCCCATATAAGTGCCTCGGTAGATTCCTTGAGCTATAACTTGTCGAATTTCTAACGCATTCGGATCGATCTCCCATGCCTCGGGCTTTTTGAAGGTCTTGCCCATAACCTTGCTCAATTGTAAATCTATACTCTTTAAATCAATTTTCTTAACCACGCCCTTCAATTCCTCACTTCGATCCATCTTCAACACTCAAGCACCAAAATCAATACGTATTCAACTCAGACATCAGAATCAACAATATTTTAACCTGACATCGGTATTTATTTTAAGATGGAAGAATAAAATTTTATTAATATCAGGTTTTTATTGTTTTATTTGAATATTAGATAGATTTTGAGTGGAAAAAGATTTGTACCTATCGACGAGTGATCAGTGATGTATTCTTTTATTAAATTTATTATATACACATAATAAAAAAATGTTAAAGATATATTCATTTTTTATTTAAATATTTTGACATATTAAAGATAAATAAGAATTTGAGTACCGTTAATTGTATTTATTATAGATTGTAGTATTAAAGAAAACCCCTAAAGTTTGAGAAATTGTAATAGAGCTTTAATTCTAAATCTTGTTCTTATTAGTTGTTAAAAAGAAAACCCCTAAAGTTTGAAAAATTATAAACACGTTCCGTATCTAAAGCTTGTTCATTTCTCTATTTTCGGTAATGTTTGTTTCTAAATTAATACCAAGAAATTACAACACAAATATACTTTTTTGAAAATTCGTTAAATTTTAGTAAATTAAATTAAAATTGTATTTTATTTATTAATTTAATTCTTTATGCTCTTCCATATTATACACACGGCCGGATATTGCTCTCAGTTTCTCTATAACATGTCATTATTGCTATAAAGTTAATTTTTGTTATCCAGCCATTTAATTTCATATTCTTTATTTTAAGAGAAATTCCATTTAAGAACATATATATAGTTGGTTTGATGTAAATAGCGACACACATTGCGCATTATTTTATTTTTCTTTAAAATTAAGGTTGTTATATTAGCAATACTTTTTATATTAAAAATGAAACTATTCTTCTTTTAAATAAAAGTTTTTATATTTTACAAATAAAAACGATTGTTTTGATAGTAATAAATAGAAAGTGTTTTAATCAATGAAAGATTGTTTGAATGTACAAAAGTCATCTCATCCGTCCCAATAAAATTGTTGGAATATTTTAGGTAAGAGAATTTAAAAATTGCTAAATGAGATAAGTGAATAAAGTAGGAAAGAGAATAATTTAAATAGTAAGAAATGAGAGAAAGAAGTGGGAGATGTAAATGTGTTATTAATATGTTTTTGCTAAAAAGGATATTTCATCACTTGTAATGGATAATAAAACAAAAGAATGTCAGTCAATTGCAATGAAATGGAGAAAGCTGGATTCATGTAAATAAAAGTTTTTATGCAAAAGAATAAAATTTATTGTTCCTTATAAATAAAATACGCATATACGAATACAAAGAAGATAGTCAAGTAAAAATTGAATATTTGGGTAAGCATAGAAAGTAAGAAAAATAAGAAAGAAAAGCAACAAAATAAAATTGCAAAAAAGAACGGGTATTTTCCGGGCCCATGTACCAGACAAAGAGCAATTTGCTAACATAGGCCCAAGTCATATTGTATATAATACTCACTCTATACGCTATTAGGAGTCTCATTTTATTATGACAATAATTTTAATAAATATTAAAAAGTGTTGATAAAAAAAATATTAGAATAAATATATATTTCTTTTGGACACGGGAATTAAAAAAATGATATATATTAAGTTAAGTGGAGAGAATAAAGTATGATAGAGGAAAAAGTAAGAAAGATAGAGAGAATAAAGTAAGAAAGAGAGAATAAATAAGAGAGAGGGAATAAAGTAAGAAATGGTTGAAAATGGATAGCACTTATATAATAAGATAATGATATGCTACATATCTTATATGGCCTCCTTATGTGAGCATCACTCCCGTTTGACACACGTTTAGCATTGTTCGTTTCGATTTATTTATTTAGTTTGATTCTAATACATTAAAAAATGTTATTGCACTTTTTAATTTCACAAAATTCATAAAAATCAAATCTTGATTTATTATTTTATTCATTTATTTGAAATTATAGAGAAACGGGCGAATCGAGCTTTGATTTTTATGAATTTTGTGAATTTAAAAATTCCAATAACATTTTTTAATGTATTAGAATCAAACTAAATAGATAAATTGAAATGAACTACGCTAAAAGTGTCTCAAATAAGAATGGTGCTCACATAAGGAGCCCACGTAAGGTTGTAGCATAGCATTCCTCTACATAATAATATCTTGAAAATGGATAATAATAGTAGAAAATTCTAGAATGTCCATATAATTTATATATCTAATAATATCTTTAAAATGGATAATGATAGTAGAGAATTCTAGAATATCCATATATTCTATATATAGTTGTGTTAGTAAAAAATTTAAGGAGAGATAAGTATATATATCTTAACCAACTACAATAGTAGTCAAGCGTAGCTAAAAATTACTAAAAAAAATTTACTTTTAAAACACAAAAATTGGAATACAATAACTGAAAGTCCCTCATTTTAGTTGAAATACTAATATTAAGAACATTTTATGAAGAATCGATGGTATAATTAAACTCACTAAGTATCTCAATAAAATGAAATTTAAGTTGTCTAATGACCGAAAAACAAACTAAGGCCCCATAGCTCGGGCTTTTTGAAAGTCTTGCTCATAATCTTGTTCAATTGTAAATCTATACTCTTCAAATCAATCTTATCACCCTAATCATGCCCTTCAATTCCTCACTTAGATCCATTTTCAACTCAGCCATCAAAATCAGTACGTATTCAACTCAGCCATCAGAATAAAAATGTTTAACCTACTACTTTGACATTCGTATTTATTTAAGAATAAAGAATAAAATCTTACCGCATTTATAAGAGTATATCTAAACATCAAGATTTTATTGTTTTATTTGAATTTTAGATAGTGGGAGAAAGATTTATGCTCATCGAGTTATTATCTTTCAATTGATTATGAGTTATTATCTTTCAATTGATAATGTATTTATATAGATATAAAACATGATAAAGATATATTCTTGATTTATTTAAAATATTTTGACATAGATAAATTAGAATTTGAGGAACGTTTATTTATTATTAGTAGTATTAAAGAAAACCCCTAAAGTTTGAGAAATTATAAATACGTTACGAGAGCTTTATTCTAAAGCTTTATTATAAATACCATCTGTGCTAGTTCTTCATGTTCTAAATTATAATCACATATACCATATATAGTAAATATCCAAATGGGTGAGGGGTCCAAGGGCCCCCCAAGCCCCATCGTGCCTCCATCCCTGGGTGCCATCATAATTAGAGTGATAACGTACCACCAATCTTGTGCTGCCATGTGGCACGCTATCTAGCAATATTAGGAACGTATCCAGTAATATCATAGTAAGCATTTTAGATGGATTTCTACAGATTGCATGATAGTATTACGTGGATTGCAGTATAGAGTGCTAAGTATTGCATTATTGTCTATAATGAAAAATAACGATATAAAAAAAGCTATTTGTCTATATATATACTGCAACTGAAACATTCTATGCCTATATACTACAATACTCAACAATCTACACTGCAATTCACCTACTACAATCATGCAATTTGTAAACGCATGCTAAATGAATATTGCTGGATATGTTTCTAATATTGTTGGATAACATGTTATGCGGTACGTTGTCACTTTAAGAAGTGTTCTCATCTTAATATAATCCAAAGTAACTATCTAGATATTTATAACAAAAATATCTAAATTTTTATAATAAAATATCTTAATAAATATATTATAATAATAGTAGAAAATTCTAGAATATCATAATCTATATATATATATATATAGGAGTGAGTGTTTATAAAAAAGTTGGAGAGAGATAAACAAGTAGTATAACTCATTTAATTTGTCAAAAGTTTAGTTTCATGTCAAATTAAGCTGTAAGATAAACTAATGACTTCGTAATTATTTTATGGCAGTTTCTCTTATGTTCGACCTCTAATCTATTTCAACTTAGACACAATAGTTAACTAAACACAACCAAATTAATTAAACAAGCTTGTACACAGAATCATAATGTGTTTTTATAGAATGATGAATATCCAGTTCACTATAAGAATCCGTCCTTGCCGAATACAGATTGATGTGTAAATAGTGGTGCACCAAGCATGACAGTAATTTGCACCACTTTATAATCTTAGTTGAAATCCAATCCCACATGATGAGCATAAAAATCTTGTCTATGGGAGTAGTAGAAGCGCAAAGAAGAAGTGGTAGAATCTTTAATTGACCAAGAAAATGACTGCATATTCTAAATATAGATATTTAGCTTGAAAATGTTAATCTTTTCTGAAATTATTGAAGAAGAGTAGTGATAAATTATTTAATAGTAGGATTAAATATACCTTAAAGCAATATTATTTTATTTACACTAAATATATATGTATGCATTTAAATACAACTAAATATCTATGTTAACAAAAGTAGTAATTCCTTGAAGAATCCTATCCGATCAAGAGTAATTATCCATCTTTGAATCAGATGCACTCTGAAAACGATTTATTCAAGAATAATTTTGTACCAATTTCTAGACATCTATAGATACCAGAACTCCTTAACATGTCAGATATCAAACCTAGTTTTGATTGAATTGATTATTACTATAACTTAACTAACTTTTGCATGCATTATTGAAATAGTAATTAATTTTTAAAATTCAATCAATCCAACATAGTTAAAAGTAAAAAAGATAAAGTTTTTCTCCTTATCCTCAAAATATCTTATCAATTCGGATGTTATTCCTGAAAATTCAGTCTCACGTGTTTCCATTATTAAATATACAACCTTCAAAGTACAATGATGTAAAGTTCTAAATATATACTCCCTCCGTCCTCCATTAGCAGTCACAGTTTGACCGGGCACGAATTTTAAGAAATGTAAAGAAAGTTGGTTGAAAAAGTAAGTGGAATGTGGGACCCACTTTTTTATATTGGTTTTATAATAAAATGTGAGTGAAGTGGGTTAGTGGAATGTGGGACCTACTACCATTTATGGTAAAAATGAAGTGTGACACTTAATTGGGGACGGATCGAAATGGAAAAATGTGACTTTTAATGGGGGACGGAGGGAGTATAAGATAAAAATTAGTCACCATCCAATAAAACAGAATTCTTAAATCTTGAGAGGATGTTTGTAGTTATTCTCAAATCAAATCTTCAATAACATGTGAAAGTAACTCACCTTAGTATATATTTAGTAGTAGTTAGAAATTTACTAGTATAAACTGTAATAGATAGTGGCGAATACATGATTTTTGAGCCACTTAAAGCGTCATAGTCACTAGAGGAAAGATGCAATAACTGAAGTCTATTATCTTTCGACTTTATTTCTTCTTTTCTCTATTTTTCCATGTTATCTTACGCAATGTCTCTATAGATTTTATTTTTGAAACTTTATTAAATGACTAAATAAAATTTTAAAAGAAATGAAATGACTATATAACAATACCAAAGAATTAAATTCAAACACGATGGGCCGGGGAACATGTGAAAAGGTGAGATATATTGATAAAAATATAATTTCCATCTCAAATTCTCATACAAAAGTGAAAATAAAATAAGATGAACCCTAACTAGTAGTACTACTATACTACAAACCCTAGCTAGTTAGCCAATTGCATGCTTTCTTGCAAATTCAATGAGGGAGTTGAGCTCATCTCCACGGATGTAACCATCGCCGTTCTTGTCGGCCGCTGCCATGCAGCGGGCGGCATACCACCGGGAAAACAACCAGAGCCACCGCCCTCCTTTCTCGCCAATAGCCACCCGAAGCTCCTTTTCGCTAATCTTGCCATCCCTGTCCGTGTCGTATTTCATGAACCAATTATCATCGATTTCTCCGAGGAAGGTTGTTTTTTCGGAAGCAACGCCGCCCAAGTTCCTGATCGCCGGTACCTCCATGTGTGTGATTTTTTGCTTGAGGGAATTAATGGGTGAAAATGCTTATAGAGAAGGTCATACTTTATAGTGTGCTAGTGTTGTGATGTGATTCCAAAAAAAGGTGAAATAATTGAATGAATGAGAATCAGAATTATGTAATATGCATGCTTCCTTTTTTTTTGGAGTTTAAAGGTGATAAATGATTGTGTCATATAGATAACTTACAAGCTTATTTTCTAAATTACAAGAATTTTGAGGTATAAACAAATGTCTATCGAATTTTAGATATTTTATAGGTTAATATAAATGTTACTACTAAACTATTATAAGCATTTTATTTTGGTTATTAAATTTTATTTAGTTTAAAATGCATGCTAAGCATGCATTTTGTATCATTTGGTTAGATGATTTAGATCTAATTAAAATTATTAAATGTCACGTAAATTAAAGTAGATTCGTTCCACCACCAATTTTTTAAAGTCGATATTCAACATTAATTATTCTGTATGACCCAATGTAAATATTCCGATAAGTATGCATGCATACCAACAAAACATATATGAAAATTTAAAATACAAATAAATCAAATATTGCATACAAAAGTATGCAACCATACCAATTATACCCACACGGCCACACATTATACACGACATATCTATACATATATAAAGGGGGAGTTTTGGGGGTATTTATGGAAATATAAAATTATATTATACTTTTATTAAAAATGATATACTTTCACCGGAACAATGGAACAATGGAACCAAAATTAGTGCTTAGTGGACGTTTCTTAATAATTTTGTTTAGTGAACGTTTCTTAATAATTTGACCAACTATAAGCATTTCCTTAACTAAATTTTTATTAATTTTTAAATAAGTACTTAATATCTCCACTAAGTACTTAATATAACGGTTACATTATATAATTTCATCCATTTATTTCTATATAATTTTAAATTAATCAAATGAATGGTGAATGGTGGAACCAATCATATGCGGGCCATAATAAATAAATTCACTAAATTATCTGTCTTTTCTTCTTCCACACATTTAGGGCATTAATTTTCTCTACTCCTTCCAACTTCTTTCCCTCTCTATAAATTTTCATAAATATCTCCACTAAGTTCGTCGCAATTTTCCTTGCCATAGTTGCTAGAGTCCTCCATCGTGATTCCGGCACGAAAACCGGAGATGAGATACATGGGTAATGGGTTGGTATTATTTACATACCTTCAAGATCAATTTTTTTCTAGATATTAAAATGTTGGGTAGAAGGAAAGAAGAAAAGCTCTGGAACTGAAAAGAAGTTGAAGAAGATAAAGAGACTCCAGAGGTGTGGAGGACGAAGAGACTCAAAGGCGCCGCTCGTATTTTAGGCTATGAATTTATTATTCGTTCTATGAGTTAAAGGTGGTTGGAGTTCAAGGGCTAATGTAATTGGTTAGATTGTAATAGTAATAAGGCGTTTTACATTTTATTACTATAGTATGTACTGAATTCCAATGTTTAAATATGTTTTCATTTATGTTTACATTTTATTGTAGTATGTTTAATGGATCATATTTTAATTTTCAAGCTATGCAATTTTTATTGAATTGTGGCTATGATGAGTATATCTTAAAGTTAAGGGTTTATGATTTAGGTTTCAAGGTTTGATTTTTTAGTGTATAGGGTCACTATATTGCAATGAAATGAAGCTCGACTAGGAAGTGTCTTACCAGCGCAATCTTAAGTATCTATAAAAAGCATAGAGTAAATGGATTATACACAACCAAAAATTTTCAATCTCTCTAAAGCTCTCAATATTTTATTGTGCATTTTGGAGCATTGTATTGCTCAATTTTTGGAGCATCATCGAGTTTATCGGTGCCTATCCGATTTGAGATGTTTCTACAAGTTAAGATAATAATACGACAATCCAAGAGAGATAGTCGTGACATAATTTGTCTTGGGGAAAGCGGATTTTCTTCGACTCGACTTATAGTTCAGTTTAATTTATAATTTTCATTGTAATTTATATTTCATTTATTGTTGTTCTTTTTCTTTGATTTTAATAGTTAGAGTACCGCATGTGTATGGTTTGGAAAATTTATCTCAATATTTCTAGCAATTCTTAAAGAGGACAAAATTATAACATTCCTAACTCAAAAACATGCATAATATATTTCTTCATTTTAGCACAATTTTTTTATTTTATCTACATTATCAATGAAGTTATAGTTATACTATTAAGCAGTGTCACAAAAATTGGATAGACTATAGTAATAAATAAGATAATAATGTGTATATATTTATCTACATGTACATATTCTATTAATAAATTTGTTGCAGACACTTTGTAGTAAAAAATGAAGAAAATTGAAGGTTGAAAAAAGATACAAATTTGACGTTCAAGACATCTAGCAATATATAGGACCTGTATAATTTATATTTTCTCTATTATGTTAATAGTTAATTATTTATTGACATACTTCTTTGTATATGTGTATGTGAATGTTGTCTTATAATGATTTATTCTTTATAACAATTTTAAATATTCAATAATTGGCATAGTATTTTAATTTACTTATATTTTTAGAATTGTTATCAAACAATATCTATATCTATAATACATAAAATGAGAATTTAATACATTTTTATTATATATATTTATGATT
>NC_062965.1:50896076-51099195 GCF_023119035.1 Salvia hispanica | reverse complement strand
GTAAAAAATGAATATAAAGGACCTTTTGTAATGTATTTTGTTATCTTTTTTGGGTTAAATTTGATGTCGTTTTTTACATATCAAAAAACAATCCTAGAAACGGTGTCTTAAATGTTGGGGCCAAATGGGAAAAAATTTATGGGAAGACTTTTTGCTTTTTTTTACGATTTTAAGAATTTGGATTTTGAATTTTGAGAATTCAAAGAGCAACCAACAACAAATTCAATTCTACCAACATTAAAAGGTTTCCCAAAATACAATAAATTATTTAATATCAAATTTGCAAAAACAACAAAACAAAAACTAAAAACTTGATTAACTTCGGTTTTTTTTGTAATTACGGTCAAATTCAAACCCGCCCAAAAAATCGGCACCCGCCCGAGGATGACAAATAAGAGGCTTTTTGGCTGTAATTTCGACACCCAAAGGGCTCACACCACTTGAAAAAACCCCTTCCTTCGTCTCATGCATCGGGGGTTGGGGGGTGGGGGGGTCCCCGGGCCCCCGCTGCCCAGAGAACAGCCGGATAATACCCTTCCCCAGCCTCCGCCCCCACGCCGCGCGAATTCTCCCCCAGCACAAACCAGGCCGCCGCCTGTCGAGAAAAAGACGCTTTTCCCAAATTTCCACTCTTTTAGTAATTGGGTTTTACAAATGGGCGGGACTTAGTATAATAAATATTAATTAAATAAACCCAATTTCCAAATTTGAATAAGGCAATAAATCTATTTAAATATAGAGAATGCAAAAGGTTTGCAAATTTTTTCACAGACGAGCAAATTTTATAACAGAAAAAGAATAATTTTTCATTCTTAAAATTTATATAGAAGAAAACTTTAGGCTTTGCTGCGAAGAGAATTTTAAAGGGAATTTCTTAACAATTGGTACAATTATTGATATTTAAAATTATCATTAAATTTTAGGGTACTATTATTTGTTTTTCGTTCTGTTTTTACAATTAACGTTACAGTGCTAAAAAATTGATCAATAATTATTCATTGATTTTGTTTACTTTGTCCGAATTCGTTTAAAAAGTTGCATAGTATATAATAATTGATTAAATATAAATTTTAAATTTGTGTTACATTTTGTTTAGGTTAATGGAAAAATTTTAAAAAAAAGACCTCAGTTTCTATCGGTTCTTCAAGTGCTAATGTTGAGAAAGAACCACAACAATTGGATAATCATGTGGAGTTGAAAATAACCCACAATTGAAATTGATAAAGAAAAATAAAACCCGACCCGGATTAAGCCCCTATAATAGTTTTGAGGGAATATTGTGATCGAATTCGAGAGAATATGTTCCAAAGGCCCTTTCCAAACCCAAAAAGGCCCATTTTCCAAAAAAAAACATAGGGAAAGATAAGAGGGTTTGGGATTTTTGGTATAAAGATTATTTTGGTTTGAATATATCGAAAAGATGCCGGTATTGTTTTTGGTGTTTTTTTTTCAAAACGGGTTTAACCGGAGATGAAGATTTGTTGTGGTGGTTTCTCTAATTGGAAGAAGGCTAATGAAAGATTTAGAGCTCTTTGGATCAAAAGGGTATGCCCCACAAAGCTAGAATTGAATATGAAAATTTTGTAAATCAAAAGCGAGGGGTTTTTATCGTTAGTAGAGTTGGTTCAAAACGGGGGAAGGAAAATAGGTTGTTTGTGCAACTCTTGATGTTATTTGATTCCCTTTTTTAAACAAGGTTTGGTTTTAGAGGACATGATGAGACAAACTTCTTAAAAAGGGGCAAATTTGGGAAATTTTTATATTGGTATAGTTTAAGGGAAAGATGAAGTTGGTCAAATTTTTTGAAGAATGCTCCCGGTAATCAAATGATTGCTCCTGGGGTTAAAAAAAATGAAAAATTGTGCGTTTAAACTACACTTGAAATAATGAAGGGAAATTGGTGATGATTATTTTCCATAATGGGTTTATGAGTCTCGGTTTCTCTGGGGGCAAATGGCTATTGTTATTAGATATGTGAACAAAAATGGAGAGATAATAGAAAGATTTTTAGCCTAGTTATTTTGAGACTTCATCAAGATGCTTGAAAATGGCAATTGATTTTGTATTTTCTAAGATCGAATTTTCTTTGTCAAGATTGAGAGGTCGGGGAATTTATGGGGCTTCAAATAAGGGTGAATTTAACGGACTTAAAAAACATTTTAAAAAACCTCGGATGGTATGTCCATTGTTTTGCCCATCAAATTTGGGGTTTTTGGCGGGATGTGGCAAATCAATGTTTGATTTTTTGGGTATCTTGCCCCATTGACAAATGTGGATCTTCTTGTAAAAAGGGGGATAAACTTGACAATAAATGAAAGAATGGTTGAAAGGTTGAGAACGGGGAAAAACACTTGGGGAAAGGGCTAAATCAAGCTTCTTTTCATAGCCGGGGGACACTTTTATGGGGGTCTCATTATCTTACTTTAACTTGCTTGCATCGATGTGGCCCCCGATAGTCACGTACTTGAAACCGTTTGAAGATGGGGGGCAAGAAACAAGTGGCAAAACTAAAGGGTTACTTCAAAAGATGGGAAAACTTTGATTTTGTGTTTCTCATGATGTTGATGAAACATTTGTTGGGTATGATTGATCCACTATCTTGTGCGCTGCAACAGAGATCAACATATTTTGAATGCAATAAATTTGATAGTGATGTGAAAGAGGACTTGCAAGCATTTCGAGAATCTGGATGGGATGATTTCTTGCAAGAAGTGGAAGCATTTTGCCGGGCAAATGAAATTGATGTTCCTAACATGGATCAAACTGTTCCAAGGCAATTCGTATGAAGAATGATGGACAAAGTATTACAAACTATCATTATTATCGTGTTGAAATTTTTTATCGGTATTTTTGATAACTAATATTCTTATTTATTTAAACTTTGATATTAACTCCTAACATAATTTCTTTTCACAATCAGGTTGTTGACTTAATATAGTCAAGAAATGAGGAATCGTGAGTCCAGCACAAACTTACTCGAATGTATGGCATGTCTTGATCCAAGTAATCATTTCTCCAATTTCAATGTTGATAAACATGTTCATCTTGCCACCGTTTATCCGGAAGACTTTTCATCCATTGAGCTTAACTTGTTAACTAAACAGGCTTCAAAGTTTCGTGAGTGATGTAAGAAGAGATGCACATTTTTTAGATGTTGAAGATTTGGGAACTCTTTCAAAGAAGATGGTTGAAACGATGAAAGATAAGATTTTTCAATTGGTTTATCGATTGATAAAATTGGTCTTACTTTTACCGAGCTACGGCATCCGTTGAAGAGTGTTTTACTGCAATGAAATACGTGAAGTCGACTGAGAAATAGGATGGGAGATGGTGGTTGAACGACAGTTGACGGTATATAGCGAGAAGGAGGTGTTTGCAACTATTCCCAATGAAAGGATTTTGAGTCGTTTTCGAGAAAATGGATACTCGAAGAAGCCAACTATCTAGCATAGCATAAGATAGTGGTATTTATATTTTTACGTATTTTTGTTTAGAGATATTTATTAAAATATTATATTTATAATCTTGATCGGTTCGACCCCACGATTTTTGATTCCTGGATCCGCCATTGCTCACATGTGAAGTAAAGCTTTCCTCGACGGTTTGCCTTGTCCGATGACAATACGGAGCACTGCCATCTTCTTACAATAGCGAAAGGGTAGCTAAATCGGAAGTCTCCGAAGTCACGGACGGTCGCAGTCGCGGAGACGACGTTCCGCTACGACGAACGACCCATGTTCGAAGGTGTTTAGTTGTTGCAGAGATGGAGAAAAAGAATTAGGATTCTTGGGGAGGAAGAAGAAGAATGAGCGGGAGAGGGGGGTATTAAAGTCGACAGTGCAATGTTAATAGAAAACTAATTTAAGCCGGCTGCGGAGATAATATTTTTTACTACTACATGAAAGGAACAAATTGTTTCACGGATAAAGATATTGTCAAGATTAGTGCCCGTTTCATTACATAGGATTAATACATTAATTTAAGCATTTTCTATTTTTTTAACTTTTCTTTTTAATCTAAATACATGAATTTTAATCTTTCCTTCGAAATTCATTCTTCTCCTAAATGGAACTTATATGCTCGTCAGATAATGTGCATGTAAGTAAATACACAAACTTTCACGATTTTTGCTTTTCCCTTGAATTTGTTTTGAGATTTTATAGAGTTTCACACGAACTTTTGAAATTTTCCAATACTCCCTCCATCCCGATTAACGAGTCACACTTTTCCATTTCGGTCTTTTCCCAGGTTAAAGTCACACTTAATTTTTACCATAAATCGTATGTAGATCTCACATTCTACTAATTTTCTTCATTCATATTTTATTATAAAACCAATATAAATAAATGGGTCTCACACTCCACTAACTTTTTAACCAACTTTTTTTTACATTTCTTCAAACTCGTGCCGGTCAAAGTGTAACTCTTAATTGGGAATGGAGGGAGTATTTTTATCCTACGATAGAGGCTTAAAAGATACACTATATGTTGAAGAATCATACCTAAATATATACCAAGTTGAAAAGGAAGAGGATGAGATCGAAATCGAATATATTGAGGAAGACCAAGAATTTTCAAATTGGATGCGATATGCTTGTATCACTTTATAAGTATTTATAAATGAAATATATCTTGACGGCAAAGTACTAAAATCTACACTTTAGATCGAATTATTACATAAATCTTACTTTGGAACATGGAAGATCACTTCAATCATTGTAAAAACAAACTTTAACTTTATATCATTTTTAATCTCAATTTAATTTGGTGTAATTGTGGGTGATTGGCTATATTAATTTCAAAATATTACTACTATATTGTTTTTATTGATTAATGTGGTGGAAATTTATATGTTTGGTTATTATTACTTGACCCATTTAAATACACACAACACGTACGTAAATCAATAAAAAATTTGATTTCATCTTAATTTATATAATGTACTTTTATATATTTTCCTTTCCAGTTGTTCGTATTTTGGGATCCCATATAAATAGGTCGGATAACTACTTAATTTGCAGTCGATTTTGTGATTTTGACAATAAGTTACGTCTATAGAAAATTTGCACCTACTAAATATCTCACACCATTATATATTTATATAGTCCCTAATTATTAATTCACAGGTACTTACTTACACTTGGCTACAACTCTACACCATGTTGAAAACTCTAGAAACCAACAACCCTCAGCCCGAATTGTTTTTGAGCAAACAATACGAGCTTAGGCATCTCGCTTTCGTCTATGAATCCATCGGAATTCGTGTCGACCGCCTTGAGAACTCGCTTAGCCTTCCACTTGCAGAACCACCCGCCCGTGGTGTGGATTGCCTCCCGGAGCTCCTCCGCGCTTATCCGGCCATCCCCGTCTTCGTCGAACTTCTTCAACCATTTCTTGAACTCTTCCATGGTTAATTCTAGTTTACCATGGCAATTGACGACCCTATTAGGATACCTAATTAATGCCATTTTTTTCAGTATGTGTGTGTGTTTTGTTTGTGAGTGTTGCATGAATTGTATATTATAGAGATGGTCTCATTTATATATATAAGAAGCGTGTTTGTGAAACATCAAATAGTTGAATAAGAATCGATTAAAGGAGTCAAGAAAAGAATATTTGAGTTACTAGTGGAGGCCGGTTTAATTATTGCACCTATAAAAGAAACAAATATCATAATCTACATCTCTATATAGTAAATGGAGAATATGTTACACCATAAAAGATAATGATAATAATTAACATCTCTATAGTAAAAGGAGAATATATTTGAAAGATATTTTTTCCGTATCTTGTGGAATGAATTAATCCATAGATTATTATAATCTACATTGATATATATGAATATAATTCTTTAGGTTTCGTGCTCATTGCATATATTAAATGGCTAATCTAACGAAGTAGGAAATTATGAATTCAATAAGTGATGGGATCAAAGATTTGGGATATATATTTCATCCCAAAAAGGTGTACATATCATTTGATTGCTTATACGGAAAGTAAAGTTTAATTTTATTATTCAAGGAAATGATTTGGTTTGATTTGCATTACTTTATATGATGCATCATTTTAAATCTATAATATGAGTAGAAGTTATCATCATTATTTTTTAAATAATAAAGTAAGTCATATACTCCGATCCCAATATAATTTTTTTAATTATATAATTTTCTTTATTTTAATAAAATTCATAATATAATTAATTAGTTGCTATATATATGCAAAGAAGAAAATTTTTAAAAACTAAGAGATGAAAAATTCAAGGGAATGCAAACTAATTGGACCAAATTACATTGATCATTTAGCAATTTCCCGGTTTTAGACCAAATCAAAAGTGAGATACCTGAGGAATATGATCAGATAGAAGGGAAAGTAATTTGACAAATGATGAGTTACAACTCAGTTAGTAAGATGTTTCTTCAAAGATTCGAGTCATTATAAGAATAGATGGATAAGGAACCATTATTGATCATATATGTGTAAACAAAAAGAAATAGGCCGAGACAATGCTTTAACCTAATCCTTCTTGGAAACTGATACCCTAAGCTCATCTTCACCACGGGCTTAGGAAACCGAACAGCAGCCATGTTAATGAATCGAAACCTCCTCCGTACTAACTGACCCTTCCATTTAACCTTCGAGTCGATATCAAATTGCAGTGAAAACCTCCTAGAGTCGCGGACCGAACTCCGTCCCACAAATTGCAATCATGTCTGCTTGAACAGTTATGGATAAGGTTTTTAGTGAAAACAAGATTGCATGCCCTACTAAATAGCTTAGTTTTATTAGTATATTTTTATATGAAATTAATAAAATAGGATAGAAAGGAAAAAATGGTTGGAATATGAGGTGAATAAATGAAAGAGAAAAAGAAAGTGTGAAGAAAAAAAATGGTGGATCATATTATCGATAATGGAAAGAAACTAATATATGTGGACATGCCAAAATATAAAAAAAAAGAGACCATTTATCGTGGACGATAAAAAACAAACTTAATACGTAAGACTATTGACACTAAAATACGCTAAACACGTAAAATAATCCATCTAAAATTCCAATCTAACACATAAGATCGCCCTCCTTTTATGAAGGCCAAAGCATATATAACCCAAAATATTTCAAATAAAATAATATAAAATACAATCCCTAATCAAAGCTTAAACAAAATATTAAACTAAAACAATTATTAAGCAAATACGAATCCAAAGCTTAAACTAAAAAGTGAATTACAAAATTCAAATATTCAAAAGTAAATCATAGAGTTGCACATGAATAAAAGTATATAGAACAAATTAACTCAATAAAATGGAACCTTGAGTTGTCTAATGACTTAAAAACAACTAAGGCCCCCGAGCTCGAGCAAAGCATAAACAGCCGGGTGAGTGGTTTTCCGGTATCATGCCGCCTCCTTTAGACGTGTCGATTGACTCGAGCAGCTTCACAACCTCTTCCATCTCCGGCCGTTTATTCGGGTTAGCATCCCAGCATCGTTTCATAATGCTTGCAAAAGAGCTAGGGCAACAACGAGGAATCTCCGGTCGTAGATTCTACGTAAATGTCACATTATATTAGATATACAATCAAAGTAGCATCAAACAAGCTAAAAATTAAATTTACCCGTTTAACAACCGCGGTTAAAATCCCAGCCAAGTTAAGATCCCGATCGGGGTAAGGCACATCGCAGCAATACATTTCCCATAAGCATATTCCGAAGCTGTATACATCGCATTTGTGATTGTAAGGCTTCCCGTCGAGTACCTAAGCGGACGATTAATATGTTACTTGTACAATATTGATTTCGATACATGGTTTGTTAGAGATGTACCTCAGGGGCCATGTAGCCGAGGGTTCCGGTTGTACCGGTCATCTCACTTGGATTTTTAGCCTCAACGCGAGCCACTCCAAAACCAGTGATTTGCAGTCTACCCTTGGGACCTATAACCATGTTTTCTGCTTTGATATCACGGTGTACGATCTTTTGCGCGTGAATATAGCATAGCCTATGAGACCAAGACACTTCGTAAAAAGGTAAAACATCAAATCACAAAATTACAATAAATATGGTCTATTCATCAAAAACAGTAAAAGTGAAATAAGACAGCCTACCAGACTAATTACACACATCATATACAGGTCAAACATTGAATCTTAAAAAGTACAACAAATATGGTGATTTACCAAATATAGTAAAAATTAGACACATCATATACAGGTAAAACATTGAATCTTAAAAAATACAACAAATATGGTGATTTACCAAAAATAGTAATAGTGAACTGAGATATTTAATGGACTAAGTATTAAGTATATATGCTAGTGAAAGATTTACCCCTTTGCGAGGTCCAAAGCAAACTGGATCACGGCTTTGAAGGGAAGCTTCTTTGTTCGATTATTGAATAAGTGGTTCTTCAACGTGCCTCCGGAGATATGTTGTGTTACAACAAAGCAGCTCGTACGACTCTCGGAGGAGGCCGGAAATTTTAACTGCGAAGCACCTATTGACGCGCCAATACACTATAGCAAGAATTACTTGTTATAATAAATGAAACAAAAGAGTGGAAAAGGATGGATATTTAAAACAAATCATAATTACATAGGAGATGTTGGGATGGCTGAGCCTGTGCCAAAGAGAAACCTCCTGTTTGAATAGGGCTATAATCTCAGCCGCTGACCTTGTGCCATCTTGCAAATCCAACAACTTAACTGCATATAAAATACTCATGTTTTTCTATAATAACAAACCCTTTCTATCAAGAAAAAAATAGTCATGTTTTTCACCAAATTAAGTAGCTAAACTTTCGCACGATTTATTACCCTTGTTCATCTACTTATTTACAATTTTCGTTAAAACTCGTATCATCCACTACATGAACTATTAAAGAAGCAAATATTATGACGAGAGGCGACTAAATAGGGCAAATTGCAGGAAAAAAAACATGAAGTTAGGTCAAATTCCAAGTTTTAAAAATTGTCAATTATATCGAAAAATCTCGGCATGCTACGTTTCTAAATTTATTAACACAAGGCATACATGTTTAAAACTTTAATATGAATGACTAAGTGTATTAAACATCTTGTAGCCGAAATCTTACACAATTTCCCCTAAATCATACATACTTTTCTTACTACTAAGCATACATATGGGATTAAGCAAAATTTTACCAAATTTCATGATTTTTATTTGCAATTTCCGGTAAATGAAAACTAAGCCACAACAACTACTATTGATATTTAAAAGCTAAATAAGATCAATATTCAGATAACAAATTGAGCAAATATGGCATATATATATAAACCCAACAATATTGAGATAGAAGAAAGTACCATCAACATCTTGTCCCATATAAGTGCCTCGGTAGATTCCTTGAGCTATAACTTGTCGAATTTCTAACGCATTCGGATCGATCTCCCATGCCTCGGGCTTTTTGAAGGTCTTGCCCATAACCTTGCTCAATTGTAAATCTATACTCTTTAAATCAATTTTCTTAACCACGCCCTTCAATTCCTCACTTAGATCCATTTTCAACTCAGCCATCAAAATCAGTACGTATTCAACTCAGACATCAGAATCAACAATATTTTAACCTGACATCGGTATTTATTTTAAGATGGAAGAATAAAATTTTATTAATATCAGGTTTTTATTGTTTTATTTGAATATTAGATAGATTTTGAGTGGAAAAAGATTTGTACCTATCGACGAGTGATCAGTGATGTATTCTTTTATTAAATTTATTATATACACATAATAAAAAAATGTTAAAGATATATTCATTTTTTATTTAAATATTTTGACATATTAAAGATAAATAAGAATTTGAGTACCGTTAATTGTATTTATTATAGATTGTAGTATTAAAGAAAACCCCTAAAGTTTGAGAAATTGTAATAGAGCTTTAATTCTAAATCTTGTTCTTATTAGTTGTTAAAAAGAAAACCCCTAAAGTTTGAAAAATTATAAACACGTTCCGTATCTAAAGCTTGTTCATTTCTCTATTTTCGGTAATGTTTGTTTCTAAATTAATACCAAGAAATTACAACACAAATTTTCGTTAAAAACTAACGGTCATCAGGTTTTATCCCGATTTTGACCAAATTAGACTTTTAATTCTAATTTTTTACTCCCTAATTATTTTAGTAATTATTTATTTAAAATCAGATTTAAATAATATGAAAAATAAAATGAAAAATTGTAATTCCTCTTCTCCTACACCCCAATCTCCATCTCCGTCCAATCCAACTCCATCACCATCGCCAACAACACCTACCCCGCCTTCAACAGCTCCGCCTCCGCCATCTCCCTCATCCACCTTAATCAAATGCAGATTTTCCACTCTCACTCTCCTCCACAACTCCATCCCCACATGCCAATCAATAATTCCCCAATCAATTCCCCCTCAATCAAACGGCGCTGCTGCATTCTCCTCAATCTTCATCGCCATCCACCTCCTTAATCTCCCCTAAACCCCACCTCCGCCCCGCCCCCAACTTCCTCTCCCCGCCGCATCGCCGCCTCCGCCGCCACTCCCTCTCGTGCTCCGCCTCCAAATCCGATGCTCCCTCTCTTGCTCCCCAACTTTCTTTTTTTTCAAGAATTGAAATATGTTGTGCAGTTTCAGGAGATGGAGATTGGGGCGGAGGCGGAGCTGTTGAAGGCGGGGTAGGTGTTGTTGGCGATGGTGATAGAGTTGGATTGGACGGAGATGGAGATTGGGGCGTAGGAGAAGAGGAATTACAATTTTTCATTTTATTTTTTCATATTATTTAAATCTGATTTTAAATAAATAATTACTAAAATAATTAGGAAATTAATTAGGGAGTAAAAAATTAGAATTAAAAGTCTAATTTTTTATTTAAATATTTTGACATATTAAAGATAAATAAGAATTTGAGTACCGTTAATTGTATTTATTATAGATTGTAGTATTAAAGAAAACCCCTAAAGTTTGAGAAATTGTAATAGAGCTTTAATTCTAAATCTTGTTCTTATTAGTTGTTAAAAAGAAAACCCCTAAAGTTTGAAAAATTATAAACACGTTCCGTATCTAAAGCTTGTTCATTTCTCTATTTTCGGTAATGTTTGTTTCTAAATTAATACCAAGAAATTACAACACAAATATACTTTTTTGAAAATTCGTTAAATTTTAGTAAATTAAATTAAAATTGTATTTTATTTATTAATTTAATTCTTTATGCTCTTCCATATTATACACACGGCCGGATATTGCTCTCAGTTTCTCTATAACATGTCATTATTGCTATAAAGTTAATTTTTGTTATCCAGCCATTTAATTTCATATTCTTTATTTTAAGAGAAATTCCATTTAAGAACATATATATAGTTGGTTTGATGTAAATAGCGACACACATTGCGCATTATTTTATTTTTCTTTAAAATTAAGGTTGTTATATTAGCAATACTTTTTATATTAAAAATGAAACTATTCTTCTTTTAAATAAAAGTTTTTATATTTTACAAATAAAAACGATTGTTTTGATAGTAATAAATAGAAAGTGTTTTAATCAATGAAAGATTGTTTGAATGTACAAAAGTCATCTCATCCGTCCCAATAAAATTGTTGGAATATTTTAGGTAAGAGAATTTAAAAATTGCTAAATGAGATAAGTGAATAAAGTAGGAAAGAGAATAATTTAAATAGTAAGAAATGAGAGAAAGAAGTGGGAGATGTAAATGTGTTATTAATATGTTTTTGCTAAAAAGGATATTTCATCACTTGTAATGGATAATAAAACAAAAGAATGTCAGTCAATTGCAATGAAATGGAGAAAGCTGGATTCATGTAAATAAAAGTTTTTATGCAAAAGAATAAAATTTATTGTTCCTTATAAATAAAATACGCATATACGAATACAAAGAAGATAGTCAAGTAAAAATTGAATATTTGGGTAAGCATAGAAAGTAAGAAAAATAAGAAAGAAAAGCAACAAAATAAAATTGCAAAAAAGAACGGGTATTTTCCGGGCCCATGTACCAGACAAAGAGCAATTTGCTAACATAGGCCCAAGTCATATTGTATATAATACTCACTCTATACGCTATTAGGAGTCTCATTTTATTATGACAATAATTTTAATAAATATTAAAAAGTGTTGATAAAAAAAATATTAGAATAAATATATATTTCTTTTGGACACGGGAATTAAAAAAATGATATATATTAAGTTAAGTGGAGAGAATAAAGTATGATAGAGGAAAAAGTAAGAAAGATAGAGAGAATAAAGTAAGAAAGAGAGAATAAATAAGAGACGTATAGCATATCTGAACCAACTACAATATGCCAAGCGTAGCTAAGAATTACTACAAAAAATTTAGTTTTAAAGACACAAAAAATTTGGGATGCACTAACTAGTATTTGGAAATTTTTAAAAATAATCATAATATAAAGGTAAAAAAAGCATCGACAAATTATTTAGTCTCATAATTTTTTTACTTTTAGTAGGTCTATTTGTGGTCCCAATTTTAGTTGAACATAAATTTATTATGAGGGATCAATGGTATGATTGACCCCAAAAGTATTTCAACAAATGAAATTTAAGTTGTCTAATGCGAAAAACAAACTAAGGCCCCCAAAATGGACACATAACATATTATGGGATCAAGGGTATGTTAGACTCAAGATCTCAATAAAATAAATTTAATTGTCTAATGCCCCGAAAAAAAAACTAAAGCCTAAAAGGTTTTTTGAAAGTTTTGATCTAATCTTGTTCAATTGTAAATCTATTCTCTAAATCAATCTTATCAAATCAATCTTATCAGCCCTAAATCCCTTAAATTTTACAAACCCATCTTCAACTCCTCCCAAAATCAAACATTCAACCAACAGGATAAATTTTAACCTCGCATTGGATTGTATTTATCCCATTTATAGGGGAGAGTATATCTAAACATCAAGTTTTATTATTTTAACAAGATTTTTTTTTGTTTTATTTGAATTTTAGTATGGGAGAAGATTTTTCATCGATTATTTCTTTAATTTTTTTATTCATATAGATATAAAAAAATAAAGTATATTCTTGATTTATTTAAAATTTTTGTATAGATAAAAAAATTTTAACGATTTAATTATAGTATTAAAAAAAACCCTAAAGTTTGAGAAATTATAAATACGTTCTGTACGAGCTTTATTTAGGCTTGTTCATTTATTTTTTCGGTATTCATGTTTTTTAAAATTAAAACCAAGAAAACAACACAAATATACTTTTTTTTAAAATACGTTTTTTTTTTTAAATTTAATTAAATTTTTTAAATTAAATTAAAATTTTATTTTTATTAATTATTTAATTCTATGTCCTCCATATTATACGGGTTTGGGGATAGATATTTTTAGAATTTAATGAAGATAGAGATGGAAAAAAAAATTGATGTATCCTTTTATTAATTTTGTATACATATTGAAATTAAAAAAATAATATTCTTGATTTATTTAAAATATTTTGACATATTAAAGATAAATTAGAATTTTAGGAACGTTAATTGAATTTATTATTAGTAGTATAAAGAAAACACAAAAGGTTAGAAATTATAAATAATATTCCACAAATTGTATTTAATTCTAAAGCTTGTTCATTTCTCTATTTTGGTATCTATGTTGTTTTCGTATTAATACCAAGAAATACAACACAATTATACTTTTTTAAAAATTCACAAATTTTTGGTAAATTAAATTCATATTAAATTTTTATTCTACTCCATTATATTATTAATTTCACCCTGTATGCTCCTCCCATAGTATACGCGCGACTGGCTATTGCTCAAAGTTTCTCTATTGCATTCACAACGTGTCATATTATTGCTACAAAGTTAGTTTTTGTTATCCAGCCATTTAATTTCATATTCTGTATTTTAAGAGAAATTCCATTTAAGAACATATATATAAGTTGATTTGATGTAAATAGCGACACACATTGCGCATTATTGCTAAAAGTCATTTTTTTTGGTCAAAAAATGTTATTTTTCTTTTAGATTAAGGTTTTTATATTAAAAATGAAATTGTTCTTCTTTTAAATAAAAATTATTATATATTTTATAAACAAAAAAAGCGATTTTTTTAACGCACAGTAATAAATAAAAATTGTTTTAATCAAACAAAGTTATTGTTTGAACAAACAAAGTTATTTCATCCATCCCAATAGAAGTGATGGATTATATTAAGTAAGTGATATTATAAAGTGTTAAATGTGTTAAGTTAATAGATAGGAAAGAGAATAATTAAAGTAATAAGAAAAGTGATACAAAGTAGGAGAGATGTAAATAGTGCAAGTGTTAGTAATATTTTTTTCTAAAAAAGGAAATTTCATCACTTGTATTGTAATGGGACAATGAAACAAAAGAATGTCAATCATATTCATTTGCAATAGAATGGAGAAAGCAGGATTCATGCTAAAAGAATAAAATCTATTGTTACTTTACTTATTAATAAAATTCACATACACCTGCGAATACAAAGAAGATTAGTCAAGTAAAAAATGAATATTTGTTAGTCCCTCTGGCTAAAATGATATACTTCCTCCGTCCCAGCATTTGTAGTAACATTTTGCAATAAAAGTCCGTCCCATATTTGGAGTAACATTTAGAATTTACGATATTTGCACATAAAATTTTACCCCATTATTCACTAAAAATTACACCCAAATGTCATTATCTATATTAAAATAAATCAAAACAAAAATAAAAAATCAAAAAGTCAAAAAGGGACCCACCTTCAACCAACTCACTTCATTTATTACATACTCCATCATCTCAACGAAGCATAATGACTTAATAAAATGTATGGCCCTATTATGTAAAAATAAAATTGAGACTCTTATTTGTGGATAAACTAAAATGGAAAAATAAGACTCTTATTTGTAAATGAAAGAAGTATAATCATGACGAGCCCCTAACTTTCCTCGATAAACTAATAGTATAATTATATCCTCCCTCCATCCCGCATTAGGAGTCTCGACTGATCAATTTTGGGCGTCCCGCTTTAGGATTCCCTGTTGAGATAAATTAATAAAATATGTCTATAAAGTGTTAAAAGTGTTAAAAGTGTTAAAAATGGATCCCAACATCCACTACAACTAATAAAAAAGTGTTAAAAGTGGGTCCCAACATCCACTACAACATTTATTTATTGGTCACTCAATTAAAAGTGGGTTTTAATATCCACTACAATATTTATTTATTACACACTCAAACTCTTTTTTCTTAAAACACATGTCCGACTCAACCGGGACTCCTAAAGCGGGACGGAGGGAGTATATAGTAACCAAGGAGCATTAGGATGCTATTATAATTAGAGTGACAACGTGCCACCAACCTTGTACCGCTACATGTGGCACGCTATCCAAAGAATATTAGGACGTGGGATCCTCAAGAATATCATAATAATCGTTTTAGATGGATTTTTACAACATTGCATGATCGTGTTACATGGATTGCAGGCAGGTAGAGTGTTGAGTATTACATTATTGTTTATAATGCAAAAATAACTGGGTATAAAAAAGCTATCTCTTTTATATATATATATCGTGAATTGAAACATTCTATGTCTATACCAAGCAATACTCAACAATTTACACCGCAACCCACCTATTACTATCATGCATCTCTCAGAACGCATACTAAATGTAAGTATTGCTGGATACTTTCTAATATTAGTTGGATATCATGTTATGTGACAGCACGAGATTGATGGTATGTTGTCACTTTAAGAAGGGTTGTCATCTTAACATAATTCATAGTAACTATATAGATATTTAGAACATAAATATCTAAATTTTTCTAATAAAATATCTTGATAAATATATTATAATAATAGTAGAAAATTCTAGAATATCTGGATAATCTATATATATAGGAGTGAGTTTTTACAAAAAAAGGTTGGAAAGAGATAAACAAGTAGTATAACTCATTTAATTTGTCAAAAGTTTAGTTTCATGTCAAATTAAGCTGTAATGATAAACTAATGACTTCGTAATTATTTTCTTGACAGTTTCTCTTATGTTCGACCTCTAATCTATTTCAACTTAGACACAATAGTTAACTAAACACAACCAAATTAATTAAACAAGCTTGTACACAGAATCATAATGTGTTTTTATAGAATGATGAATATCCAGTTCACTATAAGAATCCGTCCTTGCCGAATACAGATTGATGTGTAAATAGTGGTGCACCAAGCATGACAGTAATTTGCACCACTTTATAATCTTAGTTGAAATCCAATCCCACATGATGAGCATAAAAATCTTGTCTATGGGAGTAGTAGAAGCGCAAAGAAGAAGTGGTAGAATCTTTAATTGACCAAGAAAATGACTGCATATTCTAAATATAGATATTTAGCTTGAAAATGTTAATCTTTTCTGAAATTATTGAAGAAGAGTAGTGATAAATTATTTAATAGTAGGATTAAATATACCTTAAAGCAATATTATTTTATTTACACTAAATATATATGTATGCATTTAAATACAACTAAATATCTATGTTAACAAAAGTAGTAATTCCTTGAAGAATCCTATCCGATCAAGAGTAATTATCCATCTTTGAATCAGATGCACTCTGAAAACGATTTATTCAAGAATAATTTTGTACCAATTTCTAGACATCTATAGATACCAGAACTCCTTAACATGTCAGATATCAAACCTAGTTTTGATTGAATTGATTATTACTATAACTTAACTAACTTTTGCATGCATTATTGAAATAGTAATTAATTTTTAAAATTCAATCAATCCAACATAGTTAAAAGTAAAAAAGATAAAGTTTTTCTCCTTATCCTCAAAATATCTTATCAATTCGGATGTTATTCCTGAAAATTCAGTCTCACGTGTTTCCATTATTAAATATACAACCTTCAAAGTACAATGATGTAAAGTTCTAAATATATACTCCCTCCGTCCTCCATTAGCAGTCACAGTTTGACCGGGCACGAATTTTAAGAAATGTAAAGAAAGTTGGTTGAAAAAGTAAGTGGAATGTGGGACCCACTTTTTTATATTGGTTTTATAATAAAATGTGAGTGAAGTGGGTTAGTGGAATGTGAGACCTACTACCATTTATGGTAAAAATGAAGTGTGACACTTAATTGGGGACGGATCGAAATGGAAAAATGTGACTTTTAATGGGGGACGGAGGGAGTATAAGATAAAAATTAGTCACCATCCAATAAAACAGAATTCTTAAATCTTGAGAGGATGTTTGTAGTTATTCTCAAATCAAATCTTCAATAACATGTGAAAGTAACTCACCTTAGTATATATTTAGTAGTAGTTAGAAATTTACTAGTATAAACTGTAATAGATAGTGGCGAATACATGATTTTTGAGCCACTTAAAGCGTCATAGTCACTAGAGGAAAGATGCAATAACTGAAGTCTATTATCTTTCGACTTTATTTCTTCTTTTCTCTATTTTTCCATGTTATCTTACGCAATGTCTCTATAGATTTTATTTTTGAAACTTTATTAAATGACTAAATAAAATTTTAAAAGAAATGAAATGACTATATAACAATACCAAAGAATTAAATTCAAACACGATGGGCCGGGGAACATGTGAAAAGGTGAGATATATTGATAAAAATATAATTTCCATCTCAAATTCTCATACAAAAGTGAAAATAAAATAAGATGAACCCTAACTAGTAGTACTACTATACTACAAACCCTAGCTAGTTAGCCAATTGCATGCTTTCTTGCAAATTCAATGAGGGAGTTGAGCTCATCTCCACGGATGTAACCATCGCCGTTCTTGTCGGCCGCTGCCATGCAGCGGGCGGCATACCACCGGGAAAACAACCAGAGCCACCGCCCTCCTTTCTCGCCAATAGCCACCCGAAGCTCCTTTTCGCTAATCTTGCCATCCCTGTCCGTGTCGTATTTCATGAACCAATTATCATCGATTTCTCCGAGGAAGGTTGTTTTTTCGGAAGCAACGCCGCCCAAGTTCCTGATCGCCGGTACCTCCATGTGTGTGATTTTTTGCTTGAGGGAATTAATGGGTGAAAATGCTTATAGAGAAGGTCATACTTTATAGTGTGCTAGTGTTGTGATGTGATTCCAAAAAAAGGTGAAATAATTGAATGAATGAGAATCAGAATTATGTAATATGCATGCTTCCTTTTTTTTTGGAGTTTAAAGGTGATAAATGATTGTGTCATATAGATAACTTACAAGCTTATTTTCTAAATTACAAGAATTTTGAGGTATAAACAAATGTCTATCGAATTTTAGATATTTTATAGGTTAATATAAATGTTACTACTAAACTATTATAAGCATTTTATTTTGGTTATTAAATTTTATTTAGTTTAAAATGCATGCTAAGCATGCATTTTGTATCATTTGGTTAGATGATTTAGATCTAATTAAAATTATTAAATGTCACGTAAATTAAAGTAGATTCGTTCCACCACCAATTTTTTAAAGTCGATATTCAACATTAATTATTCTGTATGACCCAATGTAAATATTCCGATAAGTATGCATGCATACCAACAAAACATATATGAAAATTTAAAATACAAATAAATCAAATATTGCATACAAAAGTATGCAACCATACCAATTATACCCACACGGCCACACATTATACACGACATATCTATACATATATAAAGGGGGAG
Source organism: Salvia hispanica (assembly GCF_023119035.1). Lineage (NCBI taxonomy): Eukaryota > Viridiplantae > Streptophyta > Magnoliopsida > Lamiales > Lamiaceae > Salvia > Salvia hispanica. The sequence goes on along the minus strand of NC_062965.1, from coordinate 51,080,565 downwards.
TTTTGGGGGTATTTATGGAAATATAAAATTATATTATACTTTTATTAAAAATGATATACTTTCACCGGAACAATGGAACAATGGAACCAAAATTAGTGCTTAGTGGACGTTTCTTAATAATTTTGTTTAGTGAACGTTTCTTAATAATTTGACCAACTATAAGCATTTCCTTAACTAAATTTTTATTAATTTTTAAATAAGTACTTAATATCTCCACTAAGTACTTAATATAACGGTTACATTATATAATTTCATCCATTTATTTCTATATAATTTTAAATTAATCAAATGAATGGTGAATGGTGGAACCAATCATATGCGGGCCATAATAAATAAATTCACTAAATTATCTGTCTTTTCTTCTTCCACACATTTAGGGCATTAATTTTCTCTACTCCTTCCAACTTCTTTCCCTCTCTATAAATTTTCATAAATATCTCCACTAAGTTCGTCGCAATTTTCCTTGCCATAGTTGCTAGAGTCCTCCATCGTGATTCCGGCACGAAAACCGGAGATGAGATACATGGGTAATGGGTTGGTATTATTTACATACCTTCAAGATCAATTTTTTTCTAGATATTAAAATGTTGGGTAGAAGGAAAGAAGAAAAGCTCTGGAACTGAAAAGAAGTTGAAGAAGATAAAGAGACTCCAGAGGTGTGGAGGACGAAGAGACTCAAAGGCGCCGCTCGTATTTTAGGCTATGAATTTATTATTCGTTCTATGAGTTAAAGGTGGTTGGAGTTCAAGGGCTAATGTAATTGGTTAGATTGTAATAGTAATAAGGCGTTTTACATTTTATTACTATAGTATGTACTGAATTCCAATGTTTAAATATGTTTTCATTTATGTTTACATTTTATTGTAGTATGTTTAATGGATCATATTTTAATTTTCAAGCTATGCAATTTTTATTGAATTGTGGCTATGATGAGTATATCTTAAAGTTAAGGGTTTATGATTTAGGTTTCAAGGTTTGATTTTTTAGTGTATAGGGTCACTATATTGCAATGAAATGAAGCTCGACTGGGAAGTGTCTTACCAGCGCAATCTTAAGTATCTATAAAAAGCATAGAGTAAATGGATTATACACAACCAAAAATTTTCAATCTCTCTAAAGCTCTCAATATTTTATTGTGCATTTTGGAGCATTGTATTGCTCAATTTTTGGAGCATCATCGAGTTTATCGGTGCCTATCCGATTTGAGATGTTTCTACAAGTTAAGATAATAATACGACAATCCAAGAGAGATAGTCGTGACATAATTTGTCTTGGGGAAAGCGGATTTTCTTCGACTCGACTTATAGTTCAGTTTAATTTATAATTTTCATTGTAATTTATATTTCATTTATTGTTGTTCTTTTTCTTTGATTTTAATAGTTAGAGTACCGCATGTGTATGGTTTGGAAAATTTATCTCAATATTTCTAGCAATTCTTAAAGAGGACAAAATTATAACATTCCTAACTCAAAAACATGCATAATATATTTCTTCATTTTAGCACAATTTTTTTATTTTATCTACATTATCAATGAAGTTATAGTTATACTATTAAGCAGTGTCACAAAAATTGGATAGACTATAGTAATAAATAAGATAATAATGTGTATATATTTATCTACATGTACATATTCTATTAATAAATTTGTTGCAGACACTTTGTAGTAAAAAATGAAGAAAATTGAAGGTTGAAAAAAGATACAAATTTGACGTTCAAGACATCTAGCAATATATAGGACCTGTATAATTTATATTTTCTCTATTATGTTAATAGTTAATTATTTATTGACATACTTCTTTGTATATGTGTATGTGAATGTTGTCTTATAATGATTTATTCTTTATAACAATTTTAAATATTCAATAATTGGCATAGTATTTTAATTTACTTATATTTTTAGAATTGTTATCAAACAATATCTATATCTATAATACATAAAATGAGAATTTAATACATTTTTATTATATATATTTATGATTTTTGAATTTATATGATGATATTGTTTATTGTTTCGTAAAATTATTTTACAGTATAAAATAAGTGTGTGAAGAAAATAAAATGATTCGTGCATAGCACGTGGGTGATACTAGTAGTATATAATAATACACTATTGATTCAAATCGACAAATACTAAAGGGTAGGTTGTCATTACTAATCTGTATTACGAAATTTGGTAAGCCAGTCTAATAAGATTTTGAATACGAACTACAGTAGTATTAAATAACGTGGTTTCATTTTTTTCTCAAATCTACTCTTCTACTTTATTCTCTCTATGCTCTCTATCTTTGTGTTCTTTCTTATACTTTACTCTTTCTCCATTTAAAATATTAATTTCTTAAATCTTATGCTCTAAAAAGTGTCTCACTTACTGTGGAACAGAGGAGGAAGTATTTATTTAAGGTTGAAACTATCACACTTAATGTATATGACCAAAATATATTTTTAGAAATATGGGACTAATTTTAGACTTTAATCTTACCAAAATCCCTTAAAACAATTTTTTATCTAATTTCTTTTCTTTATTTTATTAATCATTATTACATTTTATTATCAAAATAATAAACCCTTCAAAATAATTTATTAAATTCATTCTTCGTCCATTTTTCTTTTTCTTTTAATTATTTTATTGATCCATAATACATTTTATTATCAAAAAATTTCCCTTATATTTGTTCAAAAAAGTTTTTGGTCATATACATTAAATGTGTTATCTTTTTTATCATAAATAATACTCCCTCTGTCCCACAAGAATATGCACTCTTTTCTTTTTAGTTCGTCCCACAAGAATATGCACTTTCTAATTTTGGAAAGTCTTCTCTCTCTAATAAGGTGGGACTCATTCTCCACTAACAGTACTTTAATTACTTTTTCTCCCTATCCCTCTCTTATTTTACCAATTTTACATTAAAACCCGTGTCGAACCCAAAGTCCATATTCTTTGGGGACGGAGGGAGTACTCCTTACGTCCATGATTAAATATCTCATATATACCGACACGGGTTTTAAGAAATTGTTTAACTTTATAAAATAAAGTGGATAGAAAGGTTAGTGGGATGTGAGACCTACTTTTATATATTGGTTTTGTAATAAAATGTGATTGGAATCTAGGGTTTACTTATCAAATATAGTAAAAGTGAAATATGATATTTATTAGACGCCGGACGAAAACGGAAAAATGAAAATTTTAATGGCGGATGGGGGAAGGATTTTTTGTCGATATTTAACGGTTCTGTAAAAAATGAATAGTCAACTGCGTTTTAAAGTCCAAAACTGGTCTTATATATTTCCACAAAAAGCCTTTGGTTTGGTCCTTGACATTATATTTTGGTTCATAGTTAACTCATCACTATTCAATTCAAAACGCAGTTGATCATTAGTTTTTGACAAAATCGTGAAATATGAATCAAAACATATTGTTTATGAAAAAATATGGATCAAAATATGTAGCACCAATTGTAAACTTTAATCTATTATAAAAAGATTACTTATATAAGCATAATAAAATCCTACTACTCTTCAAACTTCACGCCTATCATCATACCTAAAATTTCTCTCAATTTGGGGCTTACTGTTAAGGGAAATGGAAACTATAGAATTATCACAGTTTTATGGGAAAATCTGCACTTTAATTCGACATAATAACCTTTCTGAGAAAGGTATTTATTTGATGGATTGAGTTCTTCTGAAAGGCCTAACGTTAATGATGCTATGAATCCTTAAACACAAGGCCTACTTTTTGGTGGCACCAACTCTCATGAGAGCAACATAAGCTATAAGCCTATAGAGCACAATCATCACAGCCATGAGAACCGCCGCCAGGGTGATCCCGGTCTTGTCGAGTCCGACCCCCTTAATGGCCGGAAAATCCCTGACGAGGCAAGTCTGATTTGTACCACATTTGTAGGTCTGATCGTACGTGTACTGGGACGCGAGCATGAGCTTCAAAGTGTACTGGCTGAACGAGAAGTACTTGATCCAGGCTATGAAGACGGGGACGTTCTGAACAAAAAACCCGCCAGCCAGGCTGAAGGTTAGCATGATCACGGACGCGAGTGTAGTGGCTGTTTGTTGGTCCATCACCACAGCCCCTATAGCTAGCCCGAGTCCCTGAGCACCCAGAACGTTGTAGAGGATTGTTAATAGGCCTAAGAAGAAGGCCCCGGCTGTGCGCTTGAGGCCTGTCATCCAATAGGTAATGGCAAAGAAGACGGTGGGGAGGACTAGCTCCATGGGCAGGTCGCCTATGGACAGGGCTAGGAAGTATGAAGAGAGACGGTACATGCCCGAGGTCCGCTCTTTCGTTAACATCTTTCGTTCTTTAGGGAATGTGAAGATGGCCTGGAATAGCGGGTAGAAAGCCCAAAAATTTCCCATGAAGAAGAGGAGCGCGACCTACATTATCGATCATAAAAACTTGTGTTAGACCATCAGACAACGTTATGAAATTGGTAATACGGTTCATCAAACCCTAAGATGTCCTTATTAGTGGGAAGTACGAAACATATCAATTGGTGGCACAAATTAACCATATCAATTGCCAATTGATATCATTTGGTAGCACAAAACATATCAATTAGTCCAACTGGTATGAGTTGTGCTGACAACTGATATATTATGTTGTCAATTGATATGTTGTTAAGTTCTCATTTTAAAATGATTCTAAATTGAACCACTCGCTTATCAAATATTTTATCTGGCTAACCTGGTCTTGCAAGCGATCGGCCGAGGACTGCCACCAAAAGATTCCGGCTAAAATAGAAACCACCACAACTTGCACAATCTTGATGGTTGAGAAAGACTCATGCTTCCTTTCTTTGATCCCTCTCCTAAGCAACACTGAGAATTGATCCCACCATGTATTCGACCACCGCTTAGGCTTCATATCATCCGTTGAAGCACGAATACCGCCATCCCCAGCTAGCTCCGACTTCACAACCGTCGATAGTTGTGTTTTGTACGCGTTCACCAAACTCTGCTTAATCGCTACTTGATCTTCATTCGAATTTCCCGTTACAACTCCTACAAAAAAAAATGCAATAGATCCAAGGACCGATCAAAAACTCATCAATCCTCAGAAAAGATAAATAAACAAAACATAATAAGAACGCACATTTAGGTCATTTTAGGTAATATAATTCCAGGACATATGAGTTATCTATCCTACCAAACTGGCTCTTACCATTGGCAAGATCAAGCAAGAAATCAGACGGATTCATGGCGACACTCGGAGCAAAACCAACACTCGAAAAATAGCCCAAAACGTCAGCTCCTTTGCCGAAATACAAAGGGTTCCCTTCCGACAACAAGAGAATTTTATGAAACATATAGAAGAGCCTACTCGAGGGCTGGTGAATTGTCATAAGCACTGTACGGCCCCCGTTGGCCAGGTCCCACAGCGTAGAAACAATCTTCTGCGCTGTGGTTGAGTCCAAACCCGAGGTGGGCTCATCCAGGAACAACAAGCTCGGGTTAATAAGCATCTCCTGCCCGATGCTCACCCGTTTCCTCTCGCCCCCGGAAACCCCCCTTAAAAAATCCCCCCCAATGATGCTGTCCCGGCACCTCGTGAGCCCGAGCTGCTCAATCACGGCCTCCGCGTGCTCCACCTTCTCGGCCTTGGAGAGGTTGCGGGGCAGGCGGAGGAGGGCCGTGTAGACGAGCGTCTCGGTGACGGTGAGGTGGGGGTAGAGGACGTCGTCCTGGGTGACGAAGCCGGTGTTGCGCTTGGTGGCGTTGGAGAAGGGCTTGCCGTTGTAGGTGATGGCGCCGTCCAGGTCGCCGCTAAGGCGGCCGCCGAGGGCCGTCAGCAGCGTCGTCTTGCCGCTGCCGGAGGGCCCGAGCATCGCCAGCATTTCGCCAGGGAACACGCTGCCGGAGACTCCTTTTAAGATCTCTTTCTTTACTGATTTTGTCTTCTTCTCCGACGAGCCTCCGGGGGCCTTGATTTTGATCTTGTAGACCACCTCGTCGAACTGCATTTGCATTCACGTGTGGAGGTACGAGGATTAGTGGCGGATTCAGAACCCGAAAATGGAAGGAACGGAAAAAAATAATTAAAAAATTAATTTTTTTTTTTGTAGTCAAATGAATAACACAATTTAAGTGACGTTAGCATGTATTAATTGTGGTAGTTGATAGATTCCACACCATGAAATACACTTGTCCATTAGCACTAAAAGAAATCAATGGAAACTTTGAAACTATAGGTTTTTTCAAAATGTATTTCTCTCATTTACCTAATAAAAGATAAAATATAAATTTTAAGGAGTACTTATTTTAGAAGGGCATGATGGGATAATTGATATTTACTCATTTGAGAATTCAAGATTTTTTTGTATATATCAGTCTATTTGAGTAGTAATTATGAATTAATAGTAAAACAAGCGAAAATGACTTCATTGAGAATTGAAAGCATACCTATTCGGTATACCATTTTAGGCATATAACAATGATGTATCGTGAATGACCAACTAACTAAAATGTATTTTGAATCAATTTAAAAAATAAAAATAGCCAAAATGTCCTTAGTGAGAGTTGAACATAAGATCTATTGAACAACATTATATTTGTACAAAGAGTACATAGTATTTTACGACTCAATGATAAAGGACAATTAAGCTCTCCGAACCCTCTAAATCCGCCAATGTACCTAAACAACAACATATAAACACAACAAAAAAAAATGCATGTTGAATAACAGCATATAAACACAAACTGTGTTGATCGGGCTAGATTCCAACATTACCTTGAGAGTAAGGGGGAGATTCGCTCGGGCAAAGATGGCCGGGGAATTTTTGGCGTGGTGATTCTGCATCTCGAGGTCGGCCATCTTCTCTCTTTGAGTAGGAATGGAGATCAGGGTTGCATGGGGAGGGTATAAATAGAATGAAAAGAGAGGAGAATGGGAAAAAAAAAAAAGTGATGAGAATGGGCGGTTGCGTTACATTAATTAGTGGTCAAACAACAATAGATATTGAGATTTGATAACACAACTCTTCCTTTTCCTCGCTACTTTTGTTTTCTTTATCTTTCTCATCTAAATTTGCCTAATTTATTTTCCTCTTTGTAAAAGTGGAAAACAAATTTAAGTAAAGTTGTCAATCCGTGTGTAGAGAATATGTACTTATATATTGAATATCACAATAGTTCAAAATTGATCTTGTGTATTTGCCTAAAAGACATTTTAGTTCTACACATTAAATGTTATATAGTTTCTAGATTTTTACAATATATTTTGGTCCATAGTAACAATTACGGTCAAATAATATATCATTTTAACATGAATAAGCTAATAGAGTATGTAACAAAAACACATATATTATCAACTACATAAAAAATGGGAGTATATTTAACCAGCATCCGCTTCTCAAAATTTTAATCAGATTGATATAGTATTTAACTGGAAATATTTATCCGGCATTTTTATGGTGATGTTTTTAAATATATTATGAGGCCGTACAGCTATTTTTAGTGTATTGTATTTTGGTTGGTCACAAAATAATAGTAGTAATATATTATTCAAATAGAGAACATTACCTTTTTCAGTTAGAAACCAAAGTAATACTTAGCCAAACATAAAACACCTTTTTCGTTTAGAACCCCAGAAAAACTGAGTCATACATAAAACATTTCCTATTTGGTTATACTTTATAATTTTCATGAAATATGAATAATGTCAAGAGACAAATGTTGGGAGATAAAGGAATATAATTTTTCTACATTTAATAAATGCGTCTTGTTAGTTAATATGGAATACCAACTATATACGTAAGCACATACGCGAGCAATTTCCAATTCAAAATTTTTCCGCATTTTATGCTTCGATTGTAAAATTGAATACTATCAGCTGTAAATTTTCGCAAAATGACTTGCTAGCATTAAATATATTAATGCCTGAGTGTAGAATATATATGCACGTGGAGATGGTAGTGATAAAGTGCAAACTCTATATATAGTATAAATTTTAAACTTTTCAATATAGTGTCAATACAATGTCAACACCATGTTAATACAATGTGAAATTTCAAGATTTTGATGTTAACACAATTCAATACAATGTTAACACAGTGTCAACTGTTGATACTGTATTAATTTAATATTATTTTGTTATCTGCTGACATATTCTAACGGTTAAGATCATAGTTTAGAATTTTTACAATAGAGTTTGCGTTTGATTATTTCACGTGTATATATGCAATAGCCCAACCCATCTGGACCGCTCGAAGATCCTTAATGTCCACTAGAGTACTGCCGGAAAATATCATAATCGCTCCCTTAAAAATATTGTTTTCAATTCTTGTTATAAAATGTTCAATAGCCTAGTCGTTATAGTTTCGATCAACAAACTAAAAGGTTAAAAGTCTATGGTTTAATCCTCAATTGAACATATAGTAGTATTTTTTATCTTTATCTATCTATCTATCTTTATTATATTTTATTACTAAAATACATCCTTAAAATGGATTATGAAATATATTCTTTGTTTGTCTTTATTTTTTTTATAATATTAATCCATATTACACCTTATTATCAAAATAAAATCTTACTAAAATATTTTTTATTTTTCTTTATTTTATTAATCCATATTGCGTCTTATTATAAAAATAAACTCTTCAAAATATTTTGTGGATACAATTTTATCTATCGTTCCTTTTTTTTTATTTTTATTAATTCATATTACATCTTATAATTACCAAAATAACTAAACTTTCACTACGACTCTTGTCGATTAAGCATCAAAACACTACTATATAATAACATTATTATTTTTACGATTCCATAACTGCAATTATTGATTTGAAATCTTCAAATATTATTTCCAAATATTTTCTGAGTATTTTTAATCAGATAAGTAATGGTGAAAATCAATATTGATAATAAATTAATTAATCCAATAATAATATTTTTAAGAATAATGAATATAGTTTTTAAATTAAATTTAGTTATATTATTTTCAGTATTTACACATTTGAACTTATCAAAATCCAATTCTTACTTAATAAATCATTCAAATCTACCATTTTAAAATGTTCAACATTTTCAGTTTTACTTGATAAGTTAAAATATAGAATATTCATTTTATCACGTATATAAATCAATATAACTTTTTAAATCATGCTAATACTTATACAAAAACATATTTCCCAATGTATAAAAAATGTAAAATAGATACAATAAGTAAAATAATGAAAAAAGTTGAGGGAACGAAATCCCAACAAGTGAACTCAGAAGTCGGTAATCCCTTCCTGTGCTAACCGACTCTGCCATTATGCCTCCGTCACTAAAAATAGGAATATAAGTATTTTACGCATTTATCTTAATTATTTTTTATAATTATGAACATATAAAAGAAGAATTGTCCTAGAAAGTTCATACTTGGCCGCATTATCCTAATGTGATAGAAATACATGGGTTCCATCCTAATCCTAAAACCAATTGATAATAGGAGAAGGGGTCCATGAGACTTATATAGTGATTTCAGTTCTCTTGGATCCATGAGACTTATATAGTGATTTCAATTCTCTTTGTACACCGATGTCGGATAGTTGTAATATATTTTTTTAGTTTCGATTGCCAACACCCTCCCTCAAACCCTTCAAGATGAACCTTGGGGGTTGGACTTTTTTCCTAATCGGTTGGACGATTGGCCCAAACTTTTTTCCCGATCGGTTGGACCACTGCCCCAAATTTTAAGCCCATATATATTGTTGGGTCAGTCATTTTTTCGGTTGCGGCCCAGATATACTGCTGGGTCAGTTAAATTTGGCCCACAGTCGGCGACCCGCTCTGATACCATGATAGAAATCCATGGGTTCCATCCTAAAACCAATTGATAATAGGAGGAGGGGTCCATGAGACTTATATAGTGATTTCAGTTCTCTTTGTACACCGATGTGAGATAGTTGTAATATATTTTTTTAGTTTCAATTGCCAACATAATGTCATGTGCTTTGAAAAAGAGATCATGTTAATTAGAATCACCGTAATCCAGGATTTGTCATTCGGGGTTACGAGTCGTATGATAAAAAAAATACAAAATGGCGGTAAAATAATATTTTTGAAATATTATTCAATTTTGAACTCGTGTATTTTAAAATAAAATAAACCAAAAACTGTACATAACATCTAATTTATTTTTCTACTGAGTCTTCAAATTTCCTCAAAGCGATGGGCTATATCATTATCAGAGACTTGTAGAAACATTCTTTTCTCAATGAAAGTCACCAAACAATTATTCGAAGGTTGATCACCAATTCTATTTCGCAACGTATTATTCATTAAGTTCATTCCAGAAAATAATCTCTTTATACTATACATAACATTCAATTCTAAAACTCATGCTTTCACATTCCCCAAGTACAAGTCTACGGCCACAACTACAACTACAACTACGATGATAAATAGAGGAATTTATCATTGTCCATTAAACAAACATTAAATTCAAGTTTTAACAGCATAGCAGCACTGCAGTAAAGCTTTTTAATACTCATTGAAATTGGATAAAAGTATTAAATATTTTTATTAGGCGGTGTTTTGGAGACATAATGTCTAAGACATAATGAGGTTAAAGTAGTCATTTTAGATTGTTTTATATTTTTATTTAAATAAATGTTTTGTACATATACCATACTACCCTTGTGCATATAAAAACATTTATTTATATTTAAGAATTACTTGCTTAGGAAAATTGTGTGCATTTATATGGATGACATGATTTAAGCAAATATTCTCTCTAATCTCACGTTAATCTCCAATCTTTCAACCTAATATCTCGATTGCATTATATATTGGATTTATTCTAATTTAATGAATTTAAACTTTATTTTAAATAATACATTATACAATTAAATTTTTTAAATTCTAAACTTATAGGTACTAAATGGATTTGAAACTCAATCTTAATTTTATTATTACAAAACATTATTGAATTTAGAATTTATATTTATAAAATTAATAAATCAATTTAATTGCTTGAGTTCTTATAGCATCAAATAAAGATTCGAAATTTATACATGCTTTATTTTATTAATGGACAAAATGTTAGGAAACAACAATTTAAATTTGTATACTAGAATTAAATTGTTACATGGTGTCAAAATAATGTGTTTTAGAATTTTAGAATTTAGAATTTTAAACATTATTATACAAAAAAAAAAAATTGATGTAAGTGGCTATTACTATTTCGTTGAACAATGACACTAAGAAATTAAGTATGTATATGCATGCAATCATTTTTATGATTCAGGATTTTAGTAATTATTTAATACTGATAAAATAATTTGACGCAAATGACTATTATCCTTTCATTAGATGATACAAGTATTAATTCAGTACTATATAACATATGTATACTACTGGAGTACTATTTTACAATTTAGAATTTTAAACATTATTATACAAAAAAAAAGTTGATGTGAGTGACTATTACTATTTCGTTGAACAATGACACTAAGAAATTAAGTATATATATGCATGCGATCATTTTTATGATTCAGAATTTTAGTAATTATTTAATACTAATAAAATAATTTGACGCAAATGACTATTATCCTTTCATTAGATGATACAAGTATTAATTCAGTACTATATAACATATGTATACTAACTATTACTATTTCGTTGGATGAAAACAATTAAAAATTAAACATATTTATGTACGTATATACTTTTTACAATCTAGAACTTTAATTATTATTTAATAATAAAATAATTGGATGCGAATAAATATTTTTATTTCGTTGGAGGATAATATTAAGAAATTAAGTATTCCTATATGACTATTAGACGATTGAATTCAAATGTTTTTATATAATGCAAATTTTGTAGAAAGTCAATTTATGATATGGAGTATCTTACTAAATTATTGGCTAGCACTTAGAATTAGAAAATAATGACAATGGCAAAATTAGTGCCTTGGTTTGAAATATTCAAATCTTTACAATACTAGTGAATTAATTTGACATGTGCATTAGTTTGAAAAGTTTACATCTTACCCTCCGAAAATGGTGAATAAAATCATAGACCTTTTTAAATCTTTACGATAATAGCGCATAAATTTGAGTAAGTTTCAATTAATTTTCCTTATTTTAAAACTTTTAACTACTATTAGAATCTAGGATCACAGTAGATTCTTCTTCTCTGCTGTTATTTCCGTCCTCTTCTTCTATCACATCATCTCCTTCTATCACATCATCTCCTTCTTCATCATTGTTGTTACCTTCCTCTTCCACTGTTACATCATATTCTTCTTCACCATTATTATTATCCTCTTCTGATAACTCATGATTGTCGCCAAAAATTTCCTCATATATCTCGTTCATCATACCCGAACACAGGATCTGATCAAACTCGCACCTAAGCCAACAATGTAGTAAATGCAAATATGTTATCAGGATAAAATCAGCGGCTAAAAAAGAGAAGAAAAGAAGCATTAGAAAGTTGAAATCAAGGATAAAATCAGCGGCCAAAAAAGAGGTTCCAATGCCGATAGAAAAGAAATTAAAGAATTATAATTTGAAATAAATTTTATTTCTTCTACTCACATCAACACTAGTTACGATGAGAGTAGTACCAAAACCCAAACAAGTTCCATTTAATAATAGTCTAAGTAATAATATTATAATATTATTAATTGTGATTAACAAGTATCCATCTTCGTCTTCTCTAGACATCGAAACCAACTATGGCTGCTTTCTCTGCAACTTGAGAAATTTCAACTCAGTCCTTTGTTATACTCCAATTTCTATCCATTTAATCTTTCATAACACTAACTTGGTAATGGCTGAACTCAATTTTCCAAAATTGAGAAAATTTTGTTTATAGAAAAATTATTAAAATAGACATTTGGGTAAGGGCTTAACCATAAACGTAGAAATGCTTGACCATGAACATGTATACGAAGCCTAAAACACATATAAATAAGAGCATAGGGGCGGTACCTTTGATGTTTTCTTATATCGTGGCACCAATGATTTGGATGAACAAGGCTGAAGATGCCGCAACCTGCGACGCGGAGGGCCGGACGGTGGAGGCTGGTCGACGGAGACGGTGGAGGCTGGTCGACGGATGGAGGAGTGAAGATATTTCTGCCGTTGTAAATCCTTATTTTTGATTTAGTGTATTAGGTAAAAGAGTATAATTTGATATGAGTTTGACTTTGATAATATTTGATTGATGAATATTTTGATAAAAGATAGTTATTTGATATGCCTTTCCTTTTATAATTAATTGATATATATTTATTTATTCAATTATTATTTAATTCAAAATAAGGGTATATTAGTCCATATAATAATTTGGTTTATGTCAAATTGACATAGGGGTATTATGTCTTGGAGAATTGGATAAAAGTATTAAATATTTTTATTAGGCGGTGGAATTGGAAAACAAAATTTATCATTGCAAGTCTCTAATTTAATAGTGCTTCATAAAATCAAGAAACAAACCTGGAGGCTCTGAGGCTGGATGGCTGGATCGAATGTTCTGCAGTTGACGGAGCGCCGAGCAGCTGCTGATCACTGGATGGAAGGTGGAGGATTGCTGAACTAGAGGCTTGGTCTAGCAATTGACGGATGGAGGTTTTTATAGATTTTAACTAGGGTTAATTTTTTAATTTAGATTTATCTCAAAACTTATATTCTGATTTATTTCCTTAGATGAATCTTCCTTCAATATTCATAGCTATCTTTTGGAAATTTTGTAAAATACATTCCTAATAAAATTATATATATAATAATAGTAGTAAAATAAAAATTTCTCGGGATACCACCGTCCCCCCTTGTTTTGAACTTCCTCCGCCACTGGACCGTAGAATGTGTTCTCGTCTCTTAATGCACACGCTTCTTTATATGCTAGTAGGACTCGAAATCTTGAATAGACTTTGCCATCATGTCACATCAATATGCATTGATAGTTATGACCAACGATAGGTCAAAAGCCTTTCTATGTTTCCAACAATGATAACATTGATGTGTTTATATATTTAAGGAAACAATCGTTTTATTATTGACATATTGTATTCAAATTTTTTCTATACCAATTTTTTTAGTTAATAATAATATTTAATATGACGTGTATTCAACATTATTTTTAATTTGTTAAAATTATTTTCCAAGGGAAAATAAGAAAAATATTGTGTGTGAGTATTTCTTGACAAAATACTCGACATATTGTCTTGCCATGGTTTGCCAGGTAGAAGCTAAAATGCCATTTGTACTTACATTAGTTTTAATTTGATCAAGATTGTTCCCTGGGGGAAAGTATCTGAAAATCACAAGGTTAATGTATTTAGACACACAATTTTTTTATAAAAATAAAAAGAGGCAATGTGAAAATTTTGTGTACGTTAACTTAATCAATTCCGATAATTATGAATAAAAAATATGACTAATACATAGGCCCAAAAGGTAGGCCCTTAATAAATGGCCCAATAATCGACACAAAAATAGCGAAAAATGGCCCAATTTAACTTATCCAAATGCTTTCATCCAACGAGGTGCTTTATGGTGACTAAGAAGCTCATTTTGGACTTTAGATATTAAATCTAAACTAAGTTAATAATCCCTCAATTTCCTAAAAATATTTTTCCCATTTTTTCAGTTTCCTAAAAATGTGAAATTTTCTATTTTAAAAAATTGGACCTCACAATCCACTAACATTAATTAAACTATTTTTTCTCATCTTCTTTCTTACTTTATACTATATTTTATTCTCTTACTCTTTCTTACGATACTAATTTTGCATAAAATTCATATGTTTCTATTTTTTAAAAACAGAAACACAGAAGTAGATAATATGTACCATGAGTGTACGACAAACAAGTAATTATACTTTTGGACTAAAAGAATATGATTGGAGCTTATTGTTTATAAAATTACATTAAAAATTAAGTAAAATAATTAACTAAATAACGATAAGGGGGATAAAAAATAAAATTGGAATCTAATACTTAATAATTATGAGTAAAATAATGGGATATGGAATTTACTGGTTTCGAATCCAGATAGAACTCGTTTTCTTTATTTCCATGTTGAATAGCTAATAAAAATCCTCCACAAAATCTAATCCGTGTTTTACTTATGGTAAGTTTTCCTTTCAAAGCAGATGATCTCAATCCACTTTCAATAAATACTACTCCTACTACAAAATAGGGTAATTATTTCTTTCAAAGCAGATAATTTCTTTAAAAGTTTCCCTCTCTCTTATCTCTCAAATTTTCGATAATGATGATGGTTAACGGAAACCTCGTCGGCGATGAAGTTAGCCGAGAAGAAATTTGTGAAAGGGGGAAGAAACGGCAAAGGATTTCGAACAACGGACAAGAAGAGGAAACCTGCGAAATTGGCAATAAGAGGGGCAAGATTTTGAACGAATTGATCGATCAATGTTCATTCAAAATCTATCCACTTCACAAACAAGATGGAAATATCTACTTCGAAAAAAGCGGTGTCGAAGCCGATGATCACATGTCTCCCAAGAAGTCTCTGCGGGCCGCGATGCTCAAATCCCGATTCGCAGAGACCATCTCCAAGGCTGCAAAGGCGATTCAGCGTAAAGAAGAAGAAGAAACGGTGATGCAATCTAATGATTTGGAGATTCGTCGTCGAAGGCAGAGAAAGGATTTAGAAGATATGGAGAAAGATGCCTTTGGCAATGTGGATGTGACAACAACGGATTTGGAAACCCTATTTGGAGCGGAAGGGTATCCGGATTCTGAGGCGTTGAGGCGTCTCGGGCTGTGTATCAAGGATGAAGAGGAGGAATACGAGTTGGAGAGGCGTCGGAAGAGGGAGAGGGAGGTGTTGGAGGAGATGGAGAAGGCGGCTGCGGCCAACGTTGTTAACACAACAGCGATCTTGATGACCCTAGGTGTTTCGCCCGATTGGTTTGGGTATGAAATTAGGGGGTTTTGATTAGACGAGTACTCTTTTTCCTATTCGGGTGTTTTGTCCCGATTAGGGTTTTGGCTCGAGTAGGTTTTAACGAGGCTCGGCCCTTGGGACGATCGTGATTTGTGGTGTCCAAGGGTTTAGGTTTTCATCTACTAGAATTTATGTAATATGTGTTGTTCATTGTATTTGATTCTGCATTGTGTGGATATAAGATCATTATGTTTGCTAACATGATGTCGTTTTATATCATAATTACTAAATTAGATTGAAATAGGAGCAGTTGTTAGAGACATGCATGTTGAATCTTCAATTTAGATGTTGTATTTTTTTTGTTATTATGTTTAAAAGTAGCATCATCACTAAATCCCAATCAAATTTATGTGATAAGTTATACAGAAATTTATATGCTCTTCTAGTATGTGTTAGAATAATACTCCATTTTCTTTATTAAGTTTAGGCAATTTAACGGATGGAAAGGGACCTTGCCCATTATAATTTACTACTCCCTCCGTCCATAAAAAATAGATCACTTTTGCCAATTTTGGGACGTCCACAAAAAATAGATCACTTTCTAAAAATGAAAAGTTTATTTCTCCTACTTTTTTCACCTTTTCTTCCCTCTCTCATATTTTACTCACATTTTCTCTCTATCTCTCTTACTTTACCTATTTTTTCTCCTCTTCTCTCTTACTTTACCAATTCTACATTAAAACTCATACCGAACAACAATTGATCTATTGTTTGTCGACAAAGGGAATATTGATTTTGATCTAAAAAGTATTTATAATAGGAGATTCTTCCTAGAAATAGGCCCAATTTAAATGAGCCCAATAATCGGACTCTTTACAGAAAAAATAGCCCAATAATCGACATTTTATAAGAGAAAAAATAGCCCAATTTAAATTTAAATAATAATAATTCAGAAATTCTACTGTGGAATTGAGGAAACAACCTTCCTCCGCCGCGCCTATTCGTGCTGATTTCTGATCCCGGCGGCGTCAAGTCTATCGGATTGCTTTGTTTTCGGAGAGAAGACGCCGAAGCTTTTCTCGCGCAGGTATCAAATTGAATGATTAATGTTATCTTTTTCGTTAAATTAATTTATGAATTTTCGTTTTTCTACATTTTCGTGTGCATCGGTAGCTTGAATTGAATTGAATTATTGTTATGGAATGATTGGTGAAAATGTGGCTATGTATTTCTTAAGTAGATCAATTTTAGGCGAACTAAATTTTCTGATGTTGGCTTTCTATATTGTTCGTTGTTGGTAATCGAGAGGAATGAGATGAATTTTAAGTTGGTGTGATTATGAATGAAGAGCAGAGTTTCCTGAGAATAGTAATGCAATTCGATGTAGTTTGAAGATATGCCTATCCTCTCAGCTGAAAATATCCAACAACCGATTTTGGCCCCTTAATTTGCAGGTTAATATGTTGAAAGTTGAAGGAATAGCATTCCGGTTTTTACCTGATCAGTGCCGGAGTTATTCATATGCTCTCGGATGATAGATAATGCCGTACTCATCAGATTTATTATCACATCCTATGAAGTTCAGATAAGAGCATCAGATATCAAGAGTGGATTTGATGGAGTTCCTGTTTTTCAGGTGAAAACACATGCTCTATTTAAGTTAATTTTGTATTGACGACAGTAGAACTTTGATTCGTTTCTGATTATCGAGTACAGGGTAGGCATTCCCGCATTCTAGTACATGCTTGCCTTTCCTATCATTGCTTGTTGTAAAGCAAAAAAAAAAACAAGCGCTACTGCCTCATTTATTTTCAAAAGGTACTCTTCTTTGCTTGAATTGCCTCAGGAAGTTCGTCTTATAACACAGAAAGATATAGAGAAAGCATTGTCAACGGTATCTAGGGCTTCTGAAGGACCTGGTCTTTCACAGCACATCTTTGTATTACAACGTGTCACTTTCTATACCTTACGTTTTTCTTTGGCTTTTGCTAATACTTTGAGGCTCGATATATGTGGAAGTATGGCTGTTTAACGAGCTCGTATTTCTCTGACATGATAGACTTCTATATTTATTGTTTGTGTATTTACTGATCTTGTGAAGCAACAGCTATCCATACTTAGTTTCACACTTAGAGATCAGTAGAAACTAGAAAATTAAATCAGAGTGCTGAAACGACAACATCCTTTTACCTTTTCTAGTTCAAAATGAATGTTACCATCTGTTACTAAGTTATATACGATTAAACCATGCTCTTCGGGGTCAGATTAATTGGGCTTTTAGCTCGTACGATGTTCTTTGTAAGTTTTAATTGAAGCTCAATATTAGAGTTGGTGTTCTGAGTTTAACCGTATCTACCCGAGATAATGCATAACGCTGAGATGGTAGGCGGTAGCTTAATTAGTACGTAAAAATTGATTCACAAGATAAACGATATTGAAAGCGAGGAGAATCACCCACATGATCTTGGTACTGTCTTTCGTGTTCAGTTATAATTCCAAATTGTCTTGCCAGCCACTCTTAATGATCTTGGTACTGTCTTTTGTGTTACGTATTTCATCCCATTTCGATTTCTCCATAAGTGAGTTTATACTTTATTCGTTTGGGATTAAAACGACTCGCTACAATTTCTGATATGGCAGGTAAGTAAGAAGAACTCGGGCTGGGAAGACTTAATATTCATCCCACCTGGTAAAAGCCATTCTCAACACATTCAAGAGGCTGTGAAAGTATAAAGATTGATTGCAGGACTTCCATTTGACTACACAGCAAGTAGGTGAGTGAATGCGTGCTTGCATTTCTGTCGATGTGTGCTTAATTTTATCTTGGCCCGTCTACCTTTGCAAGCTCATGACCATACGCGTTCTGACTTTCCGTCCTGTCTACTGACTTTCGAGCTAAGAACTTAGTTCCCGCTTTGTAAGGTTACATATTTCCTACATCCAAATAATACTATAATCTTATAATTCATTCGTCACGGGTTGTCATATTATAGTTTTGGTAAATGAGTTCCATATTTAACTTATTCCATTCCACTGCAAAAGCATTTTACCGGCACATTACTGCCTGACGGTACGTGGATTCCTGGTGGATTGTCCACCGGTAAATTTTTCTGAGGATATTAATTGGCTCGATGCCCAAACGCGACAATATACCAGCCGAAGAAATCCACCGGTAACATTAATTTTGCTTATAATATAGTAATAAGCAATTAAAAAAAATAGCAACGGATTTTATTCTGTTGGTAAAATGTGTTTTTTTTAGTATTAGCAGTCGATTTGATGGTCCCATTTTGAAGATTCGATCTTGTAAGAGTACTTAAATAAAGGAAGTCAGCCACCAATATTTTTCATGTCTAGTGCCAAAATTGCGATATCCTAACGTGCTTAATAAATTGATGAATTTGGTCCTTTGTACAAAACAATGAATTAATTAATTCTTCTGGTGTGGTGTGATTATCAGGCCTTATTATTTAATTGCAATAGAGATCATGATTATTCTTGGTAACCAACTTAGATTCTAAAATGTTTTGTGTTTCATTTTACTTACTTTAATTACATTCGTTAGACATAGGGTGACATCAATATAATCTACGTAATTACATAGTTCTAATTACACTTATTAGTGGACATTTTGTATCTGAATTTGAATTTGAATTTAAATTAGAAAGTCGAATGTTCACCCATAATTAAATACTACCATGACTTACAGTATAGAACTAGGATTTATATTATATATTAAACTAGTTTTAAACACTAATGCCAAACACATCATTATAAAATAACAAAGTTTATTACTATAATTTTATTTGTAGTTCAATGTAGGGATTTAAGAAATTTAAAACAATGACACCATCTGGTATACTTAAAAATACAAAGTTTATTATAAGTTTGTTATTAATTCATTATAATGAATTCCAGATTATTTTATAATAATGTTGTTCGACATTTAAGATTTAAGACTGATTTGATTATTGATCATAATCCATAGAACTAGAACTAGAACTAGAACTTTCACTCAACTTAAAAATCTTCACAGCTATAACACCCTTTTAACAATATATATGAGTAATTATATACATTTAGTTGCCGATTTTCTCAATTAAAAATAATAGTAATAAAATATATTGCACAAAGTTGGAACGTGTGAGTCTTAAAGCTATGCATCACTCAACTACCTGCTTGACGAGCAGCCAACATTAAGAAATACTTATGAAGTAGTACTACTACTATTTAATACTCCCTCCGTCTCATAAAAGTTGAGACAAAACTTTTAGGCACGGAGATTAAGAATTTATATTAAATATATAGGAGAGATTAAAAAAGTAGGAAAGATAAGAGAGAGTAAAGTAATTGATGGAATAAAGTAAGAGTGATTAGATGTTTTGTCTTTAGTTAAAAAAGAAAATGACTCAACTTTTATGGGACGGAGGAAGTACTATCAACTTACCAAACAAAAACTAGACCACCTCGTCATGTTAGGCACTAAGATGTAAGAACAGAACAAAATCTAGGACAAAAGACCAAAAAATAATCAAAATAAATAATGTTTTCATCGTCTAACAAAAACATATAGCTCATGTTATTGTTACTTGCACGTTGCTGAAAAAAAACACATAATTTGATTTCATTTAATTGTTAATTTGATTTGATCAAATTCTGTTCCTATCCTACAATTTAATAATCATCCAAAAAAAACATAAAGTTTGATATTGTTTGTTATTGTCCCACGACTTTAATTTGTGTGAAATTGTATATTCACACTAAGTACAGAATCACGAACCTCGTACATTTGAAACATGTATGTGTCACATCAACAATTACATATAGTCGATTGGAATATTTTATCGTGGTATAGTTGTGAATAAAGTTAAACTTCATAGTTTATTTTATTGGTTTATAAAATTATGAGAAGGACCGATTTCAATCGAATTTTATACTCCTTCCTAAAAATTTGTCACTTATATCCTTTTTTGTCTGTCGCTAAAAATTTGTCACTTTTTAACTTTTACCATTTTTGTTAGTGAACCTCATACTGTAATAACTCATTCTCACTCACATTTTATTATAAACTACCCCCTCCATCCCTCAAAATTTGTTACTCCGTACTTATTTTCATTTTCGGTCGTCCCTAAAAATTTGCCACCTTTCACTTTTACCGTTTTCGGTAAAGAACCCCACATTCCACTAACTTATTCGCATACACATTTTATTATAAAACTAATATATAGTAAAAATAGGACACGTAATACTAACTTTTTCAACTCATTTTCTATTATATTTCTTAAAACTCGTGTCGGGTCAAATGATAACAAATTATATGAGACCGGGGCAGAATTTCATTTTGACAATCCCCCTAACGGCGTGTGCACCTCTTTCATTGGTATCACTAAATTTCCCTCAAAATTATTGTGTTTGTATATATATAATCATTCACATCAATCATCTAAATTGTGCCACAAACCATGGCACTGAAGAAAATGATGTCTACTTCCGCAAAATCTCTCCTCATAAGAAACAATCTCTCCTTCGTGGCATTCCTCATATTCTTCTACGCCACCCTCCTCCTCTGCCCCTCCGCCTCCAACGACCGCCACCGTGTCGCCTCCTTCGTCCGCTGCTCCCTCCTCAATTGCCACCATAAGGTAACCATCTTCCTAATTTTATGTTTAGTAGTATATATATATATATATATTTTTTTTTTTGCAATTTATAAAATTAAGGAGTCTCAATCATTTAAAAAAGACAATGTTTACCGAACACCAAAATACACTCCTTCCGTCCCATTTTAGCAATCCAGGTTTACCATTTTTAGATGTCTTACTATAGGTTTAGGAGTTTCATTTGAAATATTCCATAAATGATAATAATATGCCACATATTTTACTAACTTTTTTCCACTCACATTTTATAATAAATTTAATATATAAAAATATGAAGCCACGTTCTACTATTTCTTTTAATCAATTTTCTTTTATATTTTTTAAAACTTGCGTCAAATTCAAATAAGACTATTAAAGTGGGACTGAGGGAGTACTTGGTAAAAATGATACACTGATGAACACATTTGAGCGTCAACAATTCCTAGAAGTGCTCAGTAACTATACAACGGGAAACAATTGATTATATGCTTGGACTTTTTATGATAGAGAGAAAATGGGACCATGATGGTTCTAGAAGATTCCGCCGCCGGCGGGATGGTGAACCCGCAAAGGGAGCTGATCAAGAGAGAGATTCCGAGTTTCATGAGCAGCATCGGCCGTGGAATGAAGATAGGAATGATTAACATGGAGGATGAAGACATGTCGGCATGGAACAGCTCCGGCGAGATTATTCCGGTGACGTTCGAGAAGATTTCGCCGGAGCTCTGGTGGAAGTCGATTTTTCCGGCGTGGACCGACGCGGAGGAGGCATTTTCCGGCGCGAGGTGCCCGGAGATTCCGATGCCGGATTGGGAGGTGTACGGCTACGTGGACGTGGTGGTGGCAAAGCTGCCGTGCCGGGAGCCGGAGGAGGGGTGGAGCCGGGACGTGTTCCGGCTGCAGGTGCATTTGGCGGCGGCGAACATGGCGGTGAGGCGGGGGAGGCTGGATGGGGGCGGGCGGGCGAAGGTGGTGGTGCTGAGTGAGTGTCCCCCTATGCCGGAGATTTTCCGGTGCGAGGAGGTGGCGGGGAGGGAGGGGCGGTGGCGGTTCTACCGGCCGGAGATGTGGCGGTTGGAGCAAAGGGTTTATTTTCCGGTTGGCTCTTGCGAATTGGATAAAGGTATGATATATGATCTTCGAGATTCTAAAAATGAAACTCGTATAGTTTATAATCTCAAATTCAATGATGTCTAGACCTAGGTTTCATTATAATGCTTACTCTTTATATACAAACAATTATATTTGTTCGTTAAATTGTGTCTTTTTGAATTTAATGACCATACTCTCTCCATTCCATAATAGATGTCATATTTTTCTTTTTAGTTTATCTTAAAAAAATGTCATATTTTTATTTTTGAAAAAGTTCTCTCTCACATGAATATAACAATGATATTTTCTCTCTTCATTTAACACACAAAAACAAAACCTCATAAAATCCCGTATTGTCTCACAAGTGTGACATCTTTTATGGGACGGATGAGGTATAATTTTGGAAATAAAAGAAAAACTAATTTGCGCGTGGAATGAGTAAGCAGAATATTGAGCCTCTTTACCATTTTATAGTAATTATTAATCAGGACTTTTATTCGCGGATGAACCAAAATGGAAAAACAAAACTCCCATTCATATATGGGCTAAATTGGAAAAACGAAACTCATATTCGTAGACGGAGAGAGTAAAAGCTAAAATGAATTTGTACTCACATTAGTTTTAATTTGATCCATGTAAAAGCTAAAATGCCATTTGTACTCACATTAGTTTTAATTTGCTCGAGATTATCCGCCGGGGGAAAATATCAGATAATCACAAAGTTAATGTGTTTAGATTTAGACACAAAGTTATTTTATAAAATAAAAACAGACAATGTCAAAATGTTGTGTACGTTATGAATATAAAATATGACTAATACATAGGCCCAAAAGGTAGGCACTAACGGGAATTAGGGACCGGTAGTTACGGTATATGTTATTGAAAACATCATATCGTATATTCGGCATGTGAAAAAATTATGTGTATCGTACTTTTATGGTATACATGACTTTTGACTCAATGAAAATTGATAATTTGAGTTTCAGAATATTATTTATAATTTATAATTTTTAAAAGATATTAAATATATAATTATATCCTAACGGGGGAGTGATCAATTGCTAACTAATTAGCAATCTCAAACTAAGACTAAATCTTAACCATTAGATTAGAAGATCTAGGGGTTGAAATAATGTCACATGGATTATATTTTTAATTAAAAAAATTAATAAATAAAATTAGAGGGTATTAATGTCAATTCTCTCTCATTAAAATCATCTTAAAACTTTAAATTTACGTAACTCTCTCGATTTAAATTATTTTTTCGCAAAAAATATATCAAATTAAAGATAATTTTATAAGGATTCCAACGAGATCTCAATTGCATATGTTCCGACGACGTTCGGATGATGAAATTTGATATTTTTATTTGAAAATTTTCGTACATTTTGACCGGGCACGGGTTTTAAGAAATGTAATGGAAAGTGAGTTGAAAAAGTTAGTGGATTGTGGGTCCTACTTTTAAAGTATTAGTTTTATAATAAAATGTGAGTAGGAATGAGTTAGTGGAATATGGGGTCCACTACCAAAAATGGTAAAAGTGAAATGGGACAAATTTTGGGGGACGGACGGAAATGGAAAACTGGGACAAATTTTCGTGGACGGAGGGAGTATTTTTTATTTTAGTTTTCTTAAATGTTGATAACCAGATTTTTATCAACAAATACATCAAAAAATCTCAATAAAACCATGTAAAAATCTCAATAAATATGTGTTGATATTCTTATGTCATATTATTGATATTTGTAATACACTATGTTGATATAAAAAAACATTCACGAAAATTATCATATGATATATCATAATGACGATATTACCTTTTTTGTTGATATTTTTTCTACTATTTATTGAGATTCGTAAGATTTAATCTCATCCACTCATTTTAAAATTTATGGGTGAAGATTTAGTCTTGGTTTTGGATTAGGGTGCTATAAGCATTAGAATATGACCTATCCTAACGTGCTTATAAATTGATGAATTTGGTCCTTTGTACAAAACAATGAATTAATTAATTCCTTCTGGTGTGGGGTGATTATCCGGCCTAATTATTTAGTAATCCTAAAATTGCATTAGAGATCATATGATTATTCTTGGTAACCAACTTAGATGGTAAAATGTTTTGCGTTTCATTATACTTACTTTTATTACATTCTTTAGACATAGGGTGACATCAATATAATCTACGTAATTACATAGTTCTAATTACAATTACCGATGGACATTTTGGATCTAAATTTGAATTTGAATTAGAAAGTCGAATGTTCGCACATTAAATATATGTACCATGAAACTTATAGTATAGAACCAGGAGTTATATTATATATCAAACTAGTTTTAAACATTAAACTCTAAACACTTCATTATAAAATAACACGGATTTTACGTCCGTTATAGGAAATTCAGAGATTTAAAAATAATAACGTCATTTGACATAATTAATAAATCTTAAGTTAAGTTTACTATTAGTTCATTGTAATGAACTTTAGGTTATTTTATAATGATGGTGTTCGATGTTTAAAATTTATGACTACTAATTTGGTATTGATCATAGTCCATATATAGAACTAGAACTAGAACTTTCACTCAACTTTAAAATCTTCTCAACTATAACACCTTTTAAGTCTTAATAATATACTCCTTCCGTTCCATAGTAATAGAGGTATTTCATTTTCCGCACTCGTTTTAAAAAAATAATTATAAATAGTTAAAGTTGAGAA
The DNA here is from genome assembly GCF_023119035.1 of Salvia hispanica. Taxonomy (NCBI): domain Eukaryota; kingdom Viridiplantae; phylum Streptophyta; class Magnoliopsida; order Lamiales; family Lamiaceae; genus Salvia; species Salvia hispanica. Next base: position 51,055,256 of record NC_062965.1, on the reverse strand, counting down.
AAAGTAAAGTAAGAGAGAGAATATTATAGATAAGACTCTTCTCTACATTATTCTCTCTCTTACTCTACTTTTTCTCCATTTTAACTATTTATAATTATTTTTTCAAAACTGAGTGTGCAAAATGAAATGTCTCTATTACTATGGAACTGAGAGAGTACTGTACAAGTAATTATATACATTTCGTTGCCGATTTTCTCAATAAAAAATAGTACTAATAAAATATATTGAACAAAGTTGGAACGTGTGTCTTAATGCTATGCATCACTCAACTACCTGCTTGACGAGTAGCCAACATTAAGAAATACTTACGAAGTAGTACTACTACTATTTAATACTATCAACTTACCAAACAAAAACTAGCCAACCTCGTCATGTTAGGCACTAAGAAGTAAGAACAGAATCAAATCTAGGACAAAAAACCAAAAAATAATCCAAATAAATGAAGTTTTCATCATCTAACAATAACATATAGCTCATGTTATTGATAATTGCACGTTGTTGAATAAACAAGCACATGATTTGATTTGATGTGATTTGATTTAATTGTTAATTTGATTTGATCAAATTCTTATCCATTATACAATTTAATAATCATAAAAAAAAACATAAAATTTAACATTGTTCCTTATTGTACCACAACTTTAATTTGTGTGAAATTGTATATTCACACTTAGTACATAATCACGAACCTCGTACATTTGAAACATCAACAACTACGTATAGTCGACTGCAATATTTCATTGTGGTATAGTTGCGAATTACATCAAATTTCATGGTTTATTCTATTGGTTTTTTAAATTATGAGAAGGATCAATTTCAACCGAATTTTATATACCCTCCATCCTAAGATAAGCAAGTCGTATTCCTTTTGAAATGTCGTGAGTCATTTCTCTTTTAACAAAAAATCAGTTTTCTTATTTTATTATCCATTGACTTTATCCTCACTTTACTTCTTTATTTCTTCTTTCTCATACTTAATCTCTCTATTTAACTCTTTCAAATATCAATTCCTTAAATCTCATGCCCAAAAGAATGTTTCACTTATCTTAAGATAAATGGATTATTTTTATGACAATTTGTCCTATTCTAACAGCCAAAGACAAGAAAACCAACAACCGCAAACAGCGTATGCACCTCTTTCATTGGTTCCACAAAATATCCCTCAAAATTATTGTGATTGTGCATATATATAATTATTCACATCAATCATCTAAATTGTGTCACAAACCATGGCATTGAAGAAAATGATGTCTACTTCCGCAAAATCTCTCATCAAAAGAATCAATCTCTCCTTTGCGGCATTCCTCATAGTCTTCTACGCCACCCTCCTCCTCTGCCCCTCCGCCTCCAACACCCGCCACTGTGTCGCCTCCTTCGTCCGCTGTTCCCTCCTCAATTGCCACTATAAGGTAACCATCTTCCTAATTTTATGTTCAATATTGGTTTTATTTCGCAATTTATAAAATTAAGGAATATTTCCTCCGTTCCCCTATAGTTAGTCATTTTTCTATTTGGGGAAGATCCCTCATAATTGAGTCATTTTCATATATAATAACCTTTTTCTCTCTCTTATTTTGTTCTCTCTACTTTATTCATTTTTTACTTTATTCTCTCTACTTTTTCACTATCTTACTTTTTTTTATCTAATTATTTAAAACACTCATCGTCCTTTCGCTCCAACTATTAGAGGACGGAGGGAGTACAACTGAGGCACAACCATTGAAAAAACACTATTTACCGCGCATTAAAATATACTGTCTCCGTTCCATAGTAGTGGAAGTATTTATTTCCGGTACAAAGATTAAGAAAAGGTTGTGTAATGTATTAAATAAAAAGACACTATAAAGTAGGAGTATGAGAGAGAAAAAAGTAAGAGAATGAGAAAAATAATTGAACAGAAATATGTGACTTTTAATGAAAGAGAAATGACTCTACTACTATAGACAAAATAGCAAAATGACTCTAGGATTATGAAAAATGGCGATATACTTGATTAAAAATGAAATACTGAACACTTTTTGATAAAAAGATTATTCTAATTAATGCTTGGACTTTTTATGATCAGAGCGAAAGTGGGACCATGATGGTTCTAGAAGATTCCGCCGCCGGCGGGAAGGCGAAACCGAGAAGGGAGCTGATCAAGAAAAAGATACCGAGTTTCTTGAGCAGCATCGGCCGTGGAATGAAGATCGGAATGATTAACATGGAGGGTGAAGACGTGTCGGCATGGAGCAGCTCCGGCGAGATTATTCCGGTGACGTTAGAGAAGGTTCCGGCGGAGCTCCGGTGGGACTCGATTTTTCCGTCGTGGATCAACGAGGATAAATATCCCGGCGCGAGGTGCCCGGAGATTCCGATGCCGGACTGGGAGGCGTACGGCCACGTGGACGTGGTGGTGGCGAAGCTGCCGTGCCGGGAGCCGGAGGAGGGGTGGAGCCGGGACGTGTTCCGGCTGCAGGTGCATTTGGCGGCGGCGAACATGGCGGTGAGGCGGGGGCGGCGGGATGAGGGCGGGCGGGCGAAGGTGGTGCTGCTGAGTGAGTGCCCACCTATGCCGGAGTTTTTCCGGTGCGAGGAGGTGGGGGGGAGGGAGGGGCGGTGGCGGCTCTACCGGCCGGAGATGTGGCGGTTGGAGCAAAAGGTTTCTTTGCCGGTTGGCTCTTGCGAATTGGCTCTGCCTTTACGGGATAAAGGTATGATACGTGATCATCGTGTGTGATAGTAAATTCAGAAAATGAAACTCGTATAGTTAATCTCAATGCTTTCTCCGACCTAGGTTTCATAATAATGCTACCCCTAATATCTTACTCCCTCCGTGTATGAATTGTTGTTCAGTTTTGCCATTTTTTGGCATGTGCGTGAAAAATTATCCACTTTACTTTTATTTTATTTTTGATAAATGGTCGATCACTTTCCACTGGTCCTTACATTCATATTCTATTATAAAACTAATATATAAATGTGGGATTCTCGTTCCACTAACTTTTTCAACTTCTTTTTCTTTACATTTTTTAAAACCCATACTAGTTAGTAACAATTATATTTTGTTTGTTAAATCATGTTTGTTTGAATATAATGATGTATAGTACTCCCTCCGTCCGTGAAAGTTTATCACATTTTTTCTTTTTCGTCCGTTCCTAAAAATTTGTCACCTTTCACTTTTACTATTTTTGGTAGTGGACCTCATATTCCACTAACTCATTTCAATTCACATTTTATTATAAAACTAATATATAAAAGTAGGACCCACGTGCCACTAACTTTTTCAACCCACTTTCGATTACATTTCTTAAAACTCGTGCCGAGTCAAATAGTGACAAATTATGGGAGATGGATGGAGTACAATTTTGGAAATAAAAAGAAACATATAGGTATATAAGAAAATCAGTGAAATAAATAAATTTTAAAAAATAAATAAAACTAATATATAAATGTGTGATTCTCGTTCCACCGACTTTTTCAACTTCTTTTTTTTTACATTTTTTAAAACCCTTACGAGTTAGTAACAATAATATTTTGTTTGTCAAATCATGTTTGTTTGAATATAATGATGTATAGTACTACCTCTGTCCCTGAAAATTTGATACATATTCCTTTTTGGTTTGTCCCAACCAAGATGACCCATTACTTAAAATGGAAACACCTTTATCTCTACTTTATTCCTTCTCTCTTACTTTACTCTCTCCTCTTAACACACAAAAATTACATTTCTTAAAATCCGTGTCGGGTCAAAGTGTAGCAAATTTTGGGGGACGAAGGTAGTACAATTTTGGAAATAAAAAGAAACATATAGGTATATAAGAAAATAAGTGAAATAAATAAAATTTGAAAATAAAGTAGGTCGCGCCAGGTAGGGGTCGAACCTACGACTTTCTGCTTAGGAAACAGACGCTCTATCCACTGAGCTACAGGCGCTACTTTATGAACCAATTTATCTAGTTAGGTTTAGATCTTGTATTTTACTTGAAGTAGGTTGTTGTTTTCTAATATTGACAATTAAATATTGTTTTCACATGCAAGCGAAGAGTATATTTTTTTTAGAAATCAATAATGGTTCATGATTTATCGTTGTTATGGTGGCTTAAATACCTAATTTATCAATCGGAGGAAAAACGTTTTTCCAATTTGACAGTGAAGTGTTTACTCATATAATGTATTGTACCTTCGCTAACATTTTTTAGTCCGACAACAGCAGGAGCATTCAATGAAAGATACAATGTTTCAAAAATTGAAGCCATTACCCTACAATCGCAAAAACGAGAAGCTTACGTCACAGTTCTCCACTCTTCCGAGTCCTACGTTTGTGGGGCTATAACCCTGGCCCAAACCTTGATTCAGACCCGTACCCAGCGCGACCTAATCCTTCTCCTAGACAAGTCCATTTCAGAGCCCTCCAGGGTCGCTCTAAGGCGAGCCGGTTGGACCCTCCGTTACATCAAACGGATTCGGAACCCGAGAGCGGAGAAGAATTCGTACAACGAGTACAATTATAGCAAGTTGCGACTATGGCAGCTCACCGACTACGACAAGGTCATTTTCATCGACGCTGACATTATCGTGTTGCGCAACATCGATATCCTCTTCCACTTTCCTCAGATGTCCGCCGTTGGCAACAATCGCCATATCTTCAATTCCGGTATGTCCTCATTTTTTTTAATACTACTCCTATTTTCATCCAACACATATAAGTCTTAGTGGGTGCAGACCGAAGTTTAATAGAAAAGTGGTTCGAATATTGTGACTGAAAAATGTACTATTCTCACTAAAATGTGGAATGAAGAAAGTTAGATATAACGTGGTAGAAAATGATAAATAAATTGATAGATCGATTATAGTACTCCCTCTGTCCCTCAAATATTGTCACAGTTTGATCGGGCACGAGTTTTAAGAAATGTAATGGAAAGTGGGTTGAAAAGTTGATAGGACGTGGGTCCTACCTTTAAAATATTACTACCTCTGTCCCTGAAAATTTGATACAGTTTAAGTTAGTGGAATGTGGAGTCCACTACAAAAAAATGATATAAAGTGAAATGTGACAAATTTTATGTGACCGACGGAAATAGAAAACTGTGTCAGGGACAGAAGGAGTAATATACTGTGAACTAAACCAAAGAGATTATTTTTTTTTTGGACCAACTAAAATAACAAAATTTACCTAGGAATCACCTGAGTTTGTCCATGACATACAATAAAATTTTATCAAATTCTAATATGTTCTGTTGTCCACATGTTTAATTTGAGTGAAATTATACTTAATGTGACAACTTAAGATTATATCTTCGTCTAAATCTTAATCAATTTGAAAACACATTTAACACCTATTCAGTCACATCATCCCTCAACAACACATTACATTTTGTCACGACCTGAATATTTCGTCGTATAATAGCTGCAAACAATGTTAAATTTCATGATTTTTCTGGCAATTTTCCCCAGCAGGAATCATGGTGATTGAGCCATCAAACTGCACATTCCGGACGCTGATGCGCCGCCGCAACGAGATAGCCTCGTACAACGGCGGCGACCAGGGCTTCTTAAACGAGGTCTTCGTGTGGTGGCACCGCCTCCCGCGCCGCTTCAACTTCTTCAAGCACATCCCAGCCAACTCCCCCGCCGAAGCCCGGGTCAAGAACCGGCTTTTCGGGTCGGACCCTCCGGAGATCTACTCGATCCACTACTTCGGGTTGAAGCCGTGGATGTGCTACAGGGACTATGACTGCAACTGGGACGTCGCCGACCTGCACGACTACGCCAGCGACGACGCCCACCGCCGCTGGTGGAAGGTGCACGACGCCATGCCGTTAGACCTGCAGCGGTCATGCAGCCTCTCCGGGCGGACGAAGAGCGAGTTGGAGTTGAACCGGAAGGTGGCCGGAGAATTAGGGTTCGAGAATCAACGTTGGAGGATCAATGTTACTGATCCTAGGAAATTTATTTGATAGTAACATTTCGTGTTAGGAATTTGTTTTTCTATTTGTTGATTTTATTTTTGATTTATTTGTACATGTAAAGTGTAAAGATATGGAGTACTCCATAAGAGTCGATGCATAAATTTATTTTTCATAGGGGTTATATATAAGTTAAAAATTTTAATTTTGGGATTTTGTTAGTAGTAATATTTATAATGGGCCTAGTATGTCTCTGTGTGCCTATTTATTAGGAGTAGGGCAAGAAACTATGCAATATGAAAATAATTTGTTCTTCGTTTCAGCCTGTGACGTAGCCAATGCAACATTGGTGAACCACGTAAATTCTGTGTCACGTTTATATTTATCTCGATTACACAATTGCTCTCACCTGTTACCACAGATTTCATACAACAATTTTTTATATTATGCTGTAATGATATTGGTTTTTGCATAACTACTCACGATATTATATTGTTTATGTTGTAATGATATTATTCTGTTGGTTTCTATGTGTTGGTTTTCATGTATAGATTTTTCATATGGTCCAAAAATATTTGTACATTGGTCCTGCATACTCTCCGTCTTTAAAAACAAAAGCTTTCATTTTTAGAAAATTTCTTCTTTTCTAGTGAGGTGAGACTCATTTCTTATTAACACATTTTTCTTTTTTATTTCTCTCTTACTTTATCAATTTTACATTAAAATTCGTATCGTTTTAAATGTTTCTATTTTTACGACGGAAGGAGTACATATTTATGAATAAACTTAAATAATTAAATAAATATTTTTATTGACTATAATGTGAAATGCTACTCCCTCTGTCCACTATTAGGAGTCTCATTCTTTGGCGGCACGGATTTTAAAAAATGTTAAGAAAAGTGGGTGAGAAAGAGTTAGTGGAATCCCACTTGTATAAATTAGTAATGTGAGTGGAATGAGTTAGTGGAATATGAGACTCTATTACCATTTATAATAAAAGTGAACCGGGACTCCTATTTGCGGACGGATTAAAATGGAAAAACGAGACTCTTATTCATGGAGGGAGGGAGTATATGATCATGAAAATTGAAACCTCAATGCCATTTCTAGACAATTAATTAATTAGGTGTACCTAACAACAAATTTTTTGTTGATTTTCATCCATGATTCTTCGTTGACTAAGTCTACAACACAAGGTTATTAAATTCTTTACCCTTTTAAGATAGGGATATAAACAAATTAAATAGAGTTGAACATATTAACTTCTGTATAATCTTAATTTAGCTTTCCCTTAATCAATTAATCAATTGAACCATATAACTTTAGCAATACTACTCCTACTAAATAAAAGTAACTAGCTAGTACTAGCTACTTTTCAAGGTACGTATTTAAATCAATTCAAATTCTTTTTCGAGTGTCTCAAGTAAATAAATTATATATTAATTTAGCAAAAAATAATCATTTTAATTTTTAACTTAACATCACAGTACTATATTTAATCCATTTATTTTACTCTCACTCATACTTTATTCTTTACTTATTTAATATTTTGAGTTTAACATATAAATTATGGATGATATTCGAATTTAAGATATTTAGAGAGTACAATATTTGCAATAAACTAAATGTATGATTTGAAAAATAATTATTCAAAACCAAAAATTAAAGTTTTTAGTTTAGACATTAATACACCTCAGCCGCCCACCAAATACAACATTAATTAAACACAAATCGAATTAAAAAAAATGCAAAAGCGATGAAAGAAAGGGCCCTTTTAATCCGTAATGGTCGGCTACTTTATCTTTATCATTACATTAAGTAATGATTCAATCTTAAAATTTAAATTAAAATAGACAAAAAGCTAATGTTTACTCGTCATTCAATCAATCAAAGACTTTCTTGCTTCTCATGCAAACCACAAATTACTAGAAAAATAAAATATCTATTATTTCCAATTTCCACAAAATGGGCCTATCGTTTAACGAATTGTGGATGGACATCCTTCTTCTCTGACTGTTTACAGAAGCAGGATCCATACACGTGTTCATACTCACAAGTCACACCTATATGCTTAATTTTCTTGATAAAAATTTGATCTTGGTGAGTTTTTTTGGGTGTTGAGTGATTTTAGGAGGGGTTGTGATAATTTGGAGGCTAGAAATGAGTGTAATTTCCTTTTTTCGGGTAATATTTTTTGAAATAATTCATAGCTTCAGCGTTTGACCCTTTTGTCTCTTGTGGTTTCTGGTGATTCTTGGTACGCTCTCTCTCTCTCTCTAGACTTTGCTTGTTTCGTTTATGTGATGATTGTGCTGTTGTAAAAATTGGTTCTTGATTTGGTTTATCTGGTGTTAGTGTTTTGGATAAATTGGGTTTGAATTTTTGATGTTTTTATTTTGTAATTGGATGTTTTTTTGGTTGGATTAATGGTGTTTGCAGTTTTGGGTTTGAAATTATTCAGTTGAATGGATTGATTATTGATGGGATTTTGGATTATGCATTTGCTGGCTTTGAAATTGTGGTGCAATTTGAGAAAGGAGTTAATGTTTCTGAGTTGTTTTCATGATTATCATTAGCTTAATTTGATTGTGGATATTGGGGGGATTTTGATTTGTGATGTTTCTAGTTTTGGGGGAACATGATTTATTAAGGGGCATTTTGCTATGGTAACTTGAAAAAGCCGTGGCGGATCCATGACATAATTTTGGGGCGGATGCGTTATGTGGAAATGGTTTGCAGTGTGAAGTGAATAAACGAGTAAGCAAGATGTCTTCATACTTGCCCTTGCTTTAGTCTTTTGGTAACAATTCAAAAACACACCGGTGTAGAATTCCCTTTGGGATATTATCATACCGTTGCTTCATTCTTGGCACGAGCAAGGAATAAAGCATTGTAGAATTCTTGTTGGGGTGTCGAGGTGCGTTGGTTGGGATTCTTTAGCTGGATAATTGTTAGATGACGAGGTTAGGTATTTCTTTCTTGAGCAGCCACGATGTCCAACTCGAAGATTGTGTTCTTGATGTTAGTTTTCCAAGGAAAAACCAAAACAAGTTTATCACCAATCCTTTGTATGTTCTCTTTGTTTCCAAGTGTGCATCATTTTCGTTTTAATGTAGTTTATTGTCTATTTGTCTGTTGTTATAGTTTGTCGAGTTATTGATGAACTAATAATGTAGATACCAAAGATGGTTCATGGTGATTTCGTCTCTTGAAATGACTTAATGCATTACGATGTTTTGTTTATCTCGTACTCCCTTGCTGTTGTATAGATATGGCGATTATTGATATTGAAACCATCACTCTTTGCCTAACACTTACGGGCTCCGTGGATTGCAGGTGCTCGGACGAGGACAGACCCTACCACTGCAGGAGAATGGAGGGCGCAAAAGTTTTGGTTGAGGACGACCCTCCTGCGCCAGGAACTTCACCTCTGAAGGGGGACGCAGAAACCACGAGCGTTTCTTCTAGAGAGGATTTGGCCGAAAATTCTCCTGACGCAGGTGGGGAAACGGTAGTGGCAGAAAATGGGTCTGCCACGCCTGCAGATGCCCAAGACGCCACTCGCTCAGTCGAGGACGAGACGAATAAAGAACTTGCAGAAGTAATCATCCCTCAAGATAACAACAGCACCATCGCGCACGAGAACAAAGAACCAGTCGGAGCATCTGTTCAACCGAGCACATCAGAAGGCGAGCCGCCAGTTGCATCAGCCGACCTCAGGGTTATTGCGCCTTCGTCCCTGGTGGATGAGCATATACCACCAACTCCTTCATCACCTCAAGTGAATAACACCCCCACTTTCCGGCTGCCGAAATTAGCGATAAAATCTAACAAGACTGAGAAATTCCCCGACCAACCCGAGACGCCTAGAACTCCTAGGACTCCTAGGACTCCTAGGACGCCTAGAACACCAAATATCATCGACTTCAGTAGAGCTCAAGTTGATACGGCAGCGCCTTTCGAATCTGTGAAAGCTGCTGTTTCGAAGTTTGGTGGGATCGTGGACTGGAAAGCCCACCGTGTTCAGACCGTCGAGGTATGATCTTATCCCTGTTATCTCGTCTCGTCCCTCTCGAATTTCGTATGAACCTTGCTGACTTCTTATCTGTGCAGAGACGAAAAACCATAGAAGAGGAACTCGAGAAAGCTCAAGTGGAGATACCGTTATATAAGAAGCAATCCGAGGATGCTGAAGAGGCCAAACTTACAGTTCTGAAAGAGCTAGACAGCACTAAGAGACTTATCGAAGAGCTGAAGCTCAATCTCGAACGAGCACAGACAGAAGAGAAACAGGCGAAGCAGGATTCCGAGCTTGCAAAGCTTAGGGTCGAAGAGCTGGAGCAAGGGATTGCCGATGAATCCAGCATCGCAGCCAAGGCGCAGCTTGAGGTCGCCCGAGCAAGGCATGTGGCCGCCGTTTCAGAAGTCAAGACCGTTCGAGAAGAGCTGGAACAGCTCAGGTTGGACTATAACGCGTTGAAAGCTGAGAAAGATGCATATGTGAAGAAGGCGGAAGAAGCTATTTCCAAGTCGAAAGAGATTGAGAAGTCCGTAGAGGAATTGACAATTGAGCTTATCACTGCGAAAGAGTCGTTGGAATCTGCACACGCTGCGCATCTGGAGGCGGAGGAGCACCGAATCGGAGCAGTTATGGCGAAAGAACAGGACATGCTCAACTGGGAGAAGGAGATCAAGCAAGCTGAGGAGGATCTCGAGAAGATGAAAGAGCAGGCTTCGTTGTCGAAGGATATGCAGTCGAAGTTGGATACTGCAACTGCGTTGCTGAGAGATTTGAAGGCTGAATTAGCAACGTACCTCGAATCAGAACCGCAGGGGGAACCGGCCGGAAATTTTGAAGATGTACTCAACGAAACGGATAAAGCAAACCGTGGTCAAATCGAAGCAGCTATTTCCGCGGCTAAGAAGGAACTCGAAGAAGTGAAGCTCAATTTCGAGAAAACGAACAACGAAGTCACCATCTTGAAGGTGGCTGCGGTGTCGTTGCAGTCAGAGCTCGAAAAGGAGAAGGCGGAACTGACTACCATTCAGCAGAGGGAGGGAATGGCGTCGATTGCAGTTGCGTCTCTTGAAGCTGAGCTGAACCGGACGAAATCCGAAATCGCGCTTATTCAGCTCAGGGAGAAAGAAGACAGAGAGAAAATGGTTGAGCTTCCAAAGATGCTACAAAAGGCAGCACAAGAGACTGATCAAGCAAAGACCCTCGCCCAGGCCGCTCGCGACAAGCTCAGAAAGGCGAAGGAGGAAGCTGAAAAGGCAAAGGCGGGTGCCGGCACCATGGAGAGCAGATTACGCGCGGCTCAGAAGGAAATCGAAGCGGCTAGAGCTTCCGAGAAGTTGGCACTCGCAGCTATCAAAGTATTGACGGAGAGCGAGTCTGCTCAAAGCAACGAGGAGGATTCGCCGGCCGGAGTAACGCTCTCGTTGGAAGAATACTACGAGCTCAGCAAGAAGGCCCACGAGGCCGAGGAGGAGGCGAGCGAGCGCGTCGCTGCTGCTCTTGCTGAGATCGAGGTAGCCAAGGTGTCCGAGGCGAACACCTTAAAGAAGCTGGAGGAAACCAACCGCGAAATGGCCGAGCGAAAGAGCGCCTTGGAGACCGCTCTGCAGAAGGCCGAGAAGGCCAAAGAAGGGAAGCTAGGCATCGAGCAAGAGCTGCGTAAGTGGAGGGCCGAGCACGAGCAGAGACGGAAAGCTGGTGATTCGGCTCCGAGCCCGGCCCAGAGGCTAGACGCCAAGAGCCACGTCAGCACATTCAAATCCGCGCCGCTCCATCAGGTGTCGAGCCCCGGCTCGTTCACGAGCAACACGGGAACGGATACGTCTCCGGACGTCAAGCCTGCGAAGAAGAAAAAGAGATCATTCTTCCCAAGAATATTCATGTTCTTGGGCAAGAAGAAGTCGTCCAAGTCGTTGCAGACGCTGCCGTCGTGATCGTCTCCCCCAGTGTCAGAGACGCCTTCCCTGTAAGTGAGTTTTCTCCTTCGGAAACACCTTAAATCTGTTGTCCATTCTTGACAAACGTCTATATTTGTATAGGAGTATTGTTTTGTGTACAATAGGTTGCTCAGATCATAAATTTCTTTTTTTATTTTTTCTAATACTTGGCTGGGTTACACAGTTTGTAATCTTAGCTTGGTGTGGCTATATGAGGCATTGGATTCTGTAACGAAACTTTTCTTTTTTACATTCATCAATATTCAAAGTTTTGTTTCTATATAGAACTATACTTGATTTTGAGAGCAGGTCATGAGCTCAAACCACCATGATCACCGGGTGGTAGCTCGGGGCAGAACCCGAACCCTTCATCACGAGCCAGCCACCATTCGATCAAGGCATTTTAGCTAACACAAGGCATTTTCATTGAACAAGAGAGTAAGATTGCTAGAAGAAAAGCAACCAATTACAGCAATCAGATAAAAGGTCAATATTTTTCTAAATTGACCTCATACATGAAGATTCCCTACAAAGAACAGATGAGCTTGATCTGTTACAGATTTGAACTTCAGAGCTCCAGACGTCGGCTGGAGATGCTGAAGGAGCTGACTCTCATGGGCGTTGCCACCACAAGCGGTGCCTCAGGCGAGTCGCTGACTGCGTATTTGTCGTGCATGAAGCGACTGTCGACAATCGAGTCATCTTTCAGGACGATCTTGTAGCAGTAGCAGCTTTTCAGGCCGATTTGGTTTTGATAGCAGTGATGAGATCCATCCTTCACCTGTTGGAAATTCCATATGACGCTAAACTTGCCCACGGTGGCAACCAAGTGGCGCTCCTGCTTCCCTTCCTCCGTGACCTGAGGAATCGGACGACATTTCTAGCATCAGCACCTTGCTGTATATGATCTCAAGAAAAGCCTAAACTCATGACTGATGTATCTTTGCCATGACCAGCATACCATTCATTGCAAAGATTTTAGAAGCTCTATCACTCATAAAAAGCAAGAAAGCTCAAAGCATTCCAATCATTACAAATGTTTTAGAAGCATCAATTTTATCACCAAATTTCCAATATGGGCAAAATGGTGACTGCTTGGATGTCATGACTTTCTTGCTCATAAAATCAAGAAAGCTAAAAGCACCCCATACATCCTATAAGCACTATACCTACTTCACATATTCTCTTTCTTCAAGTGTTGAACTAAATATGATCAAGTGCATATGAAACAGTTAACAAAATATGTGTTAAAGGGAGATCAGAGAAACTATATTGAATTTAGGAAGAGTGGGCTGGTACTATTTTCAATACTATTTACACAAGGTTTAACTGTCACATATTTCTAAAGAAGGGTGAGGATATAAGTACCTTTCCAAATTCAGCATTTTCATGTCTAGTAGTAACAAGATCGACAAACGGTGAATATTTAAAAAAAATTAGGAAGGGCAAGCTTACGAAGACCATAATCGTGCAAAGCTAAACATGAGTGGAAAACATGGTATAAACAAAGCTAAACAGGCTTCAATAAGCCACAAGACCCACAACTCAGCAAAACAAAAGTGGCAAGAAGTGCTAATTAAACATATAGAGGAAATGAAACCAATCACAGATGCATCACAGTCTCATCAAAGGAAAATCAGCAAGATCAAAAGAACAACACGAGAACATGAGCATGCTTACGTACCCAAGAGAACTGAGCATTGCGGAATTTGCTTGCTCCAGCCATGTGCGAATCCAAAGGATTCAGCTTCAACAACCTCGGAGCTGAAATCTTATTCCCCATTCGTCCAGCAAAACCTGTCTTCGTCTTACCATCTTTATCCGTGAACAGACTGCATATGAGAACCAAGTAAGTATCAGTGGTTCCCAAAATCCACTTCCCATCAAAGGTAACATCAACATGAGTGATGGGCGAGCCGAGGCCAGGAAATGCAGTCTTGGCCTGCCTCATAGAACTGACGGAATACAGCCTAATCTTCCCATCAAGCGATCCAACCACAATAGATCCATCACCAGTCGTTGCAAAGCATTGAAAATTAGTCCCCCTCGAAAACTGATGCCCCTGAGTCCAATTCAACACAGGCGTGCACTCATTCACGATATCCTGGACCATCCCCCTCCTATCACGCATATCCCAACGACACAGCCTGTTGTCATCCAGTCCCAAGAAAGTCGACCCCGAAGGATCCATCTGAGCTCCCTTGTTATCATTAGTAATATCTCTCATCGAAATGTCAGCTCCATCCTTTTCAAACTTCCACTCGCTCACAATTCTCCCTGTTTCAATATCGAGCTGATGCAGGCCCTTCGAGTGCGGCTTAGCTTCATTCATAGGGCTCATGAGAAGCATATTCGTCTCAGCTCTCATGAGCAGAGCCTTCCTCGGAGTCACATTAGCTCCTTTCCTCTGGCTCAATTTACCTCCTTCGAAGTTCACATACATCCCCTTCCCTTGAATCCCATGGCTGAAATTCCTAACAACCTGAATCCCGGAATCACTGACTAAGAAACTGTTGCCTAAAGCCCCCAAAGCCAAGCTCTGAATAGCACCCCCATTCACAGCAGCCTCCTCAAACTCCTCAGTCAAATCATTGCCTCTTCTCCTCGGAGTTTTCATCGGAGGAGTCTTCATATCCGCGTCCTCCCACACCGAATCATCGGCCACCTCAGGGTTCGCCCATCCAATGAAATCCTTCCCGTATACCTTCAGCTTATTAGCATCATTAGCTTCATATCCATAGGCATTCTCAAACAAACAATCCTGATACCTCTTAGTGAAACGATCCCACTCCTCCGCGCTGAAAAACCTAATCGCCCAAACACCATTCGCAACGAAATCCATGCGCCTCTGCTCCTTAAACGCCTTCAATTGCAGATTCTCATCAACCCTAGCTCTCACCTTCGACCCGATTCTCAATAGCCAGCACGAATTCGGGTCGGATCCTCCTTCATCTTCGTATACGTCGTCTTCCGCGTCGCCGTTCAGAGCCCCGCGCACAAAGGAGTAGGAGATTACCTTCTCGGATACCAGCCATTTCGATTCCGCGGTGTGGCCGCCGACGTGAAGGTAGAGCTTCACCGCGTTCTTCACATTCGGAGCGGTGGAGCTGTTGTTGTTGCTGTTGTATTTGATTTTGAGCTCTTTGAGGCGCGATTCGATTTCGTCGATCGACGACGGCGTTTTAGAGTCGTCGCGCTTCCGATCGGAGGGCTGCGACGCCGGAGTGTCATAGGCTTCTTCAGAATCGGATTCGTGGTCTGTGGTTTGCTCAGATTCGGATTCGGATTCGGAATCGGAGAGATCCACATCTCTGCTGGCGTTGGCGCCCATCGCAACGGTGTTGAGAGAGTGAGAGAGAGAAGCGGGAGTTGAGAAGTTTGAATATGGAGATTTCGTATTTTTAGGGTTATGCTTAAAAATACTTTAATCATATATCCGTACATAGAGTGTGATATTGCTAATTCCTTAATAAAGTTGAAATACTAAAATTTGTTTTTTAACTTGAAGTTCACATTATAGTTTTCATACATACATAAATTCTTGATATTCTTGATATTTTCTTTTTATATGGTTGAATAACATTTTTCGAAATTTGAGAATTGTTGGTCTAATAAGGCCAAATTCTGGTCTTCGAGAGAGGGCGTGGGTTCACATCCCACTTCAGATACTGTCAATATTTTTTGGCAGAGAAGTTAATGTTTGAGGAAAGGTCTCAGGTTTGAGTTCTAAATGGTGCGACCTTATCCATAAAAAAAATGACTTCAAATGATTGATTTCGATCATGATGTTGGCCACGACCTTCGTGCATGTGGCGGTATATGGTTTTTATTAGCATAGGAGGGTGTCGCATTTGACTTATTTGAATATGTCGAGGTCATATGCCTCTCCGGGCATAGGGGAAGCAAATTTTCCACATCAAAAAAAGTACCCGTCCTAAAAAGGGCGCAACATGACACGCGAAAAACTTATTTTTCTCAGTGTAAGTTATGACACAATCTTTCTGAAGTTGAAAAGATATAGACTTGAACCTCGAACTGAATTGAATCCGATGTATTTTTCGAGTCGAATTAGAGCCCGACTCCGATTGATGTGGTAAACAAGTCTATTTGTGAACAAGCTCGTGAGTTTACGAAAAATAAATTAGAATTTCCAGTTCTATATTGTTTTAGAGCAATGACATTTATCAACATTGATTTGATCCATACATAATAGAAGATGAAGTTTATCTCTGAGATGCCCTATAGTTGAGCTTCCAGATACAAGAAATGATCTGAATGATATTGGTGACATTGTAGTACAGGGATTCCGTAACTGCTCACATCTTCGACGGCTTGGGGAAAATGTCGGGGGTAAATTTCTGCGCTGCACTGATACTGCCCTTTATCTTCATCGCGCCCCTACAATAGGATGATCACACAACATTAATTAATAACTCTTCGACTAACACAAGCAATAGGATATATGGTTGAGTTTGGAACATCAAGGCACCTCATGAAAGCAATTTGAGGATTCATCTTCCCACTTGCGACCTTTAGGAAATCATCGTCTGTAAACGAGAAAGTTGCATCCGGCTTCCCATCTTCATATGCTCCTATAACAATAAAAGTTAACTTCAAATCAAAAAACTGAAATCACAACACTTGTTTTAACTATATTAAACCATCTATAGTCAGTGATCAACCTTTCAAACGACTTTTCCAGACAACACCACACAGATCTAATAAATTGAATACATTAACCATATCAATACGACAAGGAACAATCGCCTGAGTTATGGTTTCAGTAAATAGCAGCCACAACAGTGCCAAAGCTAACACAATTAGCTAAAACTAAGGAAGATTGTGTTAAAAGCAGCAACATGATATCAAATCCTACACTTGTCGAACGATTGGCTAAAGTTAAGGATTCAAGAAACAGTAGCCACATTGATATCAAATCCAAAATAAACGGTGATCCATACAACAAAATTAAGGATTTGAATAGCAGTACCAAAACTATACCTCCCTCACACCCAAGATTTGAATCAAGAAGCTACATGATCAAGAATTGCTTATTCCATAGATCAATTTAAATCAGATAATATTGACATCATACAATCTGTCAAATTCTTGATTCAACAATCCATTTACAATTTGAAGCAGTTTGGATACATAATCAAGAATCAGTTGAATTCTTGATTCATCAATCAATTCGCAAAGCAGTTTAGCTACAAGATCAAGAATCTGCATATTAACAATTTCATAGCGACATGAACATCCATTTCTCTCCCAAATTCAAGTGGAGTACGAAAAATGTGTTACAATCACAAATTGAAGAAGGAGAAGAAACGCTCAGCTAGGAACACACGTTCGTTAATGTGCACAACAAGTCAACAACTTACATGCCAGCTGGGTTCCACATCAGCAAGGACATATAGCCGATCAGCTCAAATAGATAAGAGAGAGAAGGCAAACCTAATAGGGGGTGTTTTGTTTGCAAGATTGTATGTAGGAATTAATATGTAGTGTGTAATGGTTCATGAGATTCAACCCCACAACTCAATCCTAGATGGATAATCAAGGGATAATTAGTCATAGCATTACCCCCTCCAACTAAAATAATCTCACAACTCAATCAGTAGTAAAAATTAAGCAGAATACAGAGCCCTAACCTTCTTTAACCTCTCCTTTCTTCAAATCCACCACGAAAGACTTCTCATTGAACCCAATTTTCTGCCAATTGCAAAAAAAAATCCCCACAAACAAAACAGTCATACAAACTCCCCCAAAAATATAAATTAAGATTTTTTTTTAATTTTGGGAAATTTTAAAATAATTTCTATTTTTGGCAAAAAGTAACTCTTCATCTCTTTTATTTATTCTCATTTCATCTCTCTTAATTTATTCATCATCCATTAACACACTATTGGAAAAAAATATTTCTATTAACAAAGAATAAGGGGAATACTAGTAATGAAATACTCCCCTCCTCGTCGCACTAGAAATGAAACGCTCTTTTTGCGGCCGTCCATTAAAAATGAAATGTTTCTAAAAATGGAAAATTTTATCTTACTTTTTCCTTCTCTCTTACTTTACTCTCTCTTCTTTAACTCACAAAACAATACTACATAAAATCCCGTGAAAACAAACGCTTCATATTTATTGGGACGGAGGGAGTAGATAAAATGAAGTGCAAAAAGGCTAACCTGTTAACTAGAATAGTTATGAAACCGTTGAACCGTCAACATGGACTTCAAAAAAAGTGTAGGCTAAGGGATTGCAGTCAACTAATTTAATTTCAGTTGTGACCATCGAAGGATCACGCACCAAGTTGAGTTCTTGTAATTTGCGGTAATGATGCATGCCTAGGTAGTTAAGCCTTGGGATGCTTCCATGTCGAGCTCTCAATCGCAATTAGATCGGTGTCTTCGATTTCAACTCTTCAAGTTTCAAAAACTGTTTGATTCTATATACCATTCGAATCTTGAAAGGCATAGTTTCTTAATAGGGAGATTCTCAAGATTTGGTAACACCAACCAATGTCATTCATTTGCTTCCATGGGCACCTAAGCCACACAACTCTAATCTTGTCAAACTTGATGGGAACATTGAAAGAGGAACCATAGACTCGAGCTTCATATCAGGGTTCGGTATGATAAATGAAAGCATGGCCAAATTTTGGAGTTCTTCGGAGATATGATCAAAGCCACTCAATGGGTTGCTATCATCACTGTCATCATAATGCTTCAACTCCACATCAAGTCCTAATCCCATTAAATTAGGGATTCTTTTGAGAATTTCTCTTGTACAACTCTTTCCACTCACACCGTAAAGATTCAAGAGTTGGTCCAGAGTTGCATCACTGTTAGGAGTCGGTAGGTCTCTTCCCCTTACCTCAATATGTTCTAGTTCTTGCATGTCCCATATTTCCATCGGCATATATGACAGAGTTCCACGCCTTTTAATGTTCATATGTGGTTCGATGGTCAAGAATTGAAGGTGAAAAAGGTTGGATATGGAAATAGGGAGCTCTTTGTTGCAAGTTAGGGCAAGGTACTTTAGACAAACTAGTTTTAGAATTTCAAGTGGAAAATGGTAAAATCGGACTGTACGAGTATGTAGTACTCTTAGCAACTTGAAATCCATGGCATATATTGGCACCGGATATTGGTGGTAAGGACCATAACAAAGGAAGACGTGTCATGGATGCACAATTACATTTTATGAGTCATACACCTCTTTGAAAGCAAATAAACTGTTGTAATGTGCACACAATGCGCTGTCCTCTATAATATCACTGCAACTTTGCAAAACATGCAAAAACTTGTTATTACTGGCTACTATCTTACATAAGTATTGCCAGCAAGAATGCACGGAACTCTTCGGATGAATACAAGATTCATCTGGACTTAATTTGGCTATAACAAGATTATACCAGAAGAACAAAGTCTGACAAGCATTGTTCAATAAAGTTTCCCATGGTTTGATCTCTATTTGGTTTGAGAAACCCCTCGGCAATTAATTGATAGTAAAGGGGTAACATAATGATATTACTATATGGAGGGAAAGTTCCCAGATAGAGCAATAACATTTTCAAATGTTGAGGTAAGTATTCATAGCTTGGATAAAGTACCTCAAATATTTGATTATATGCATTCACGAAGACTGAATTTTGTTGTTTCTGGGCTACCTCGATCCAGAATTCTAGAATTTTGTCTTCCTCGATCCAGATTTTGTGTTCTATGGATATGAGGTCTGCAACAGTGACTATCACAAGTGGAAGACCTTCGCATTTTTTGGCAATCTTCTCTCCTAGTTCATCAAGGTGAGGCGGGAAACCATTTTTCACCCGAACACCTTCTAGCTAAGTAATTTCTTACTATCTTCTTCAGTCAACAAGGGTAGTACTATAAATGGATGTTCCATTCTTAGCCTGCTTGTTAACAAGATTTGGACCTTCTCTTTCGCCAAGCTTTCCATTAGTTGCGTGTCCCATTCCCATACATCATCAAACACAACGAGACATTTTTTATCCTTTAATCTCTCTTCAAAGAGACCAACTAGTTTCTCGTCATCAACATCGCCTCTTTGGGTAAGCCTTTGGTTGCAATGCTGGGATCCACTTGAGCTAAAATGCATCGCAATATTTCATTGAATTCATATTTTCCCCCACTTTAACCCATGCTCGAAGCTCGAAATGTCTCTGGATCAATGGATCCTCAAACACTTTCTTAGCAAGTTGTCTTTCCAACTCCTGCCATCCCAATAACTGATGTCCAATTCCTGTTCTTGTACACAATACTCCCTGACTCGTTCAAACTCTTGAGATAATCCTATCATCTTTGAGTTGATTCCACCAAAATCAATTCTTGAGGAAGAGTTTCACCTTCTTCCTCAGGCATATTCAGCAGCTCGATATCGTCTCCGTCTCCATCACCGCCACCTCTCGCAAGCAATCAACACTCTGTCGCAAACTCTGCAGATCTACAGAGAAAGAAGCTGGCCTCTGACACCTCCTGAGCTTTCGAGCTGTGGAAGAATCTGTTGAGTGTAACAAGATTCGAGCAAATCTTCGAATTCCCATATGGCCTCTTATCCGTTCATCCAAATCATTCACCTTCTTTCTGATCTTGCTGCAGCTCGTCTCGTCCAATTTTTGCAGATTTCTCTGCAAGCGCGCATGGCGTCGTAGGCGGGTTTCAAAGATTTGCGGAGAGGGAGGAACCAACAGGAAATGCGACGATTGTAGAATACTATGAATTGTATTTTTCAGAGAAGTCGCTGCACCATAAGCCGCCATCACCTAACTGAAATATATATCGTCAAACACACAAAATAGTGGAGACTTAGATGGAAGATCTGGTGGTGAAAAGAGAGGGAGTTGATCACGGTGGTAATACAATATCACTGCTAAATGTTGACCATTGCTGCAAATAAACTACTGTTTATCTTAAATTAAAGTCTTTGGCTGCTTATGCTCATTAGAAATTTATTAGTATATCTTGCTTTTCAACAAATATCATTTGTCTGCATAGCATAGATTTAATATAAATCCATACCAAGCTCAATTATTGTAGTCAATAATCAGTATTGCCAATTATAAATTAGTAAGTCGGCTATTGTACTATTGAAAGATCAGAATATTTCGCAGATAAATGTTTGCTAATTCGATTTCGATACAAAATGAATGGAAAAAACTATAATCATCTCCCACAATTCTGACCTTCTGCTAAGTTTGTGGCAATCTAAGTAGGAGTCACAATTTAGTTAAAGCCAACAGCAAACAGAGTTGGATAAAGTGAGAAATTTTCTGGAATTAATTATTTTTTTGAATGAGCTGGGAATCGCCTTTAGGAAATCATCGTCTGTAAACGAGAAAGTTGCATCCGGCTTCCCATCTTCATACGCGTAATCGTCAATAAATGAAATATTAACTAACTATAGTCAGTGATCAACATTTAAAATGATGTGTGCTGAAAACAACTTGCAGGTCTAACTATACTTTATCCATATCAATACGAAAACTCAAGAGGCTTCTGAACAATAGCCTAAGATCTAGGTTTTTTTAACGTGCTTAAGAAACCTTACCCTGAAATCAAATTTCATCAAATTGAATCTGAGGTAGAAATGCTAGAAATGTCTATCACCATGGCAAATTGAAATGTCAGCCTGAATCAAAATGTCATTTTTTGTTAGAAATGAAAAAATCCACCTTAATATAGGAATCTCATTAAAATCCGACATTGTTTGAAGTGAACTACACAGCATGCAAACCAACACACAAGCAAGCATGTATTGACAAGGAAAATGCATGTAATGTTTTACACAAATCCAAACCAGATTACACAAACATAATTTTCATAATCCAACAAAATCCCACCAAATCCAAACCAAAGTAGGAAGGCTAACCTGTTATCCAAGTTGAGACTCCGCCCCATTTCCCATCTCGGAAAAGCCCAACGGACTCTAAAGAGAGTTTCCCGGGTTTTTAATTGGGGCAGAAATGGCATAAGGGATTGCACTCAATTAATTAGTCGAGTTGGGACCATTGAGGGATCGCGTGTCCAATCGAAATTTTTAATTTGTAGCAATGTCTTGCTTAGGAGGTCAACCCTTTGGGAGGTTTCCTTGGTGACCCCTCCACGCACCAGATCAGTGTCCGTAATTACAAGTTTCTCAAGTTTGAGAAAACTCCATGGTTCTATACCCCCTCTAGGCCTCGAAGGCGTAGTGTTGTAACCGGGGTCTATAAGATTTGGTAGCAGCGACCCAATGTCATTCATGTGCTTCCACGGACACCCTAAGCCACCCAATGCCAACCTTGTCAAACTTGATGAGAACATCGAAAGAGGACACATAAACTCATATTTCATCTCGGGTTCAATACAATACATGAAAATGTGGTCAGTTTTGGGTTCTTCTGAGAAAAAAACCAACCACTCAACGGTTGCTACCATCATCTTTCCCTGGCTTCAACTCCATCCAAATTAGTAAGGACTTTAAATTGGGGATTCTTTTGAGAATTTCTCTAGTGCAACTCTTTACTGACCAAGAAGACTAGAGAGTTTGTCCAAAGTAGCATCAGAATTTGGCATTGGGGTCTTTTCCCAAAACCCTCAATATGTTGTAATTCTTGCATGTCCCATATTTCCAAAACATATAAGACTGAGTTTCACGTTTTTTAATGTACATATGTGGATAGATAACCGGTCTGAAGGTGAAAAAGTTTGGATATGGAGACAGGAATTCTTTGTTGCAAGTTAAGGAAAGGTACTTTAAAAAACCAGTTTCAAAATCTCAAGTGGGACATGGTAAAATCTGCGTTCGAGCATCTAGTATCCTGAGCAACTTGAAACCCATGGCATGTATTGGCACCGGATATTGATGGTTGGACCAGCAAAGGAGAAAACGCAATGGATGCACAATCCCTGTTTATTGAATCACACACTTTTTGGGCAAATAAAGTGTTGCAAGGGGAACAACCGGCCTGGTCTCTTTTTCCTCATCACAACTTTGTAAAACATGCAAAAATTTATCTTACTAGCTTCTTTCTTACAGAAGTGCTGCCAGCAAGAATACGCGAAACAAATTCGTTGAAAACCGGATTTTTCGTTGGAGTATAACAAGATGATACTAGCAAGCAAGTTTTGATGAGCAGTCGATTATAACATCTTTCAACGTTTTTTTTGATCGTTCAAAAACCCCCTCAGCATTCAACCGTTCAATTTTGTGTTGATATCACTATATGGAAAACTCCTAAATAGAGAAAATCATTTTTTTAAAAGTTGAGGTAAGTAGTCATAGCTTGGAAAAAATACCTTTGAGATTCGATTTTATGCATCCACGAAGGCTGAACAATGTTGTTTTTGGGCTACCCCATTCCAATTCTAAGCTCATGTCTTCTTTGGATAAGAGCTCAGCAACTGTGACATCATTAGCGGAAGACCTTCCATTTTTTTGGGAATCTTCTCCCCCCAGTTTTAAAAGGGGAGTAGGGGAAACCCTCTTCCCAAACCTTTTCACCAAGTACCTACCTTCTTCTTCGTTCAACAAGGGACTACTTGAACTGAAGATGCTTTAATTTGTATCCACTTGTAAGCAAGATTCGGAATTCCCTTTTTGGGAAACCCAACATTTTCGAGTTGTGGAAGAATCTGATCGTAGAGATGGGATTCTAGTAGACTCTTGCAGACTCTGCAGATCTACAGAGAAAGACAAGTGATCTCTCACTTTCGAGTTGTGGAAGAATCTGTTCATACACATGAGATTCTAGTAAATCTTCGAATTCCCATATGGCCTCTTTGATTCGTTCATCCAAATCATTCACCTTCGTCCTGATCTTGCTGCAGCCGGTCTTGTCCAATTGTAGCAGATTTCTCTGCAAGCGGACCATGGCGTTGTAGGCCGGCAGTAAGATTTGTGAGAAGCGAGATACCAGTGAAATGCGAGATGACTCTAGAAAACGACGAATCGTATTCTTTAGAGAGCTCGCAGCACCGTAAGCCGCCATCACTTGGTTGAAATATAAATGATCAACACAAAGAAAGCTGCAACTGTTGGTGGTGGTGAAGGAGGCTTTTGAAAGTGTGGACTGAAATCGGTAAAGTGAAATTGCTAATCACGTGTAATGCATCGTCTAACGATACCACAACTGCAAAAATATTATTCTAAAGTTGATTCTTGCAACAAAGCAATAGCACAATGGCCAATAAACTACCATCTTAAATTAAGTAATTGTAATTGCCTTCTCGACAAATTTCATTTGTCTACTATATAAGCCAGCTGGGGATAATATTTTTTAACTGAAAGAAGAGAATATTTCTTTGGATAAATGTTTGTTTTTAATTGAGTCTAGCAGAGTTATAAGCCCATTTCTGAGTTTTCTCTGTCAGTTTTTTCTCGAATCGCGAAAGAGAGTCGAGGCCGGGATCGCAAGGATGGCCGCACGAACACGGACAACGATGAAAATTGATGCATCCGCCAGCAGACCACAACGCTCGAATCTGTGTTGATCCTCCTCGTTTCAACGGTGTGGATCCGTCGGGTCGGATTTTTTGCCTTGAAGCTTATTTTGATTATTATCAAACATCCGTTGATGATCGTCTTTTTTTGGGGACCATGCTCGTGGATCACCCGACTTCTAAATGGCTCCGCTACAACAAATCTAAAAAACTGTGAATCAACATGGACGGACTTCCCGGCTGCCATCCGACAGCGTTTTGATCCCGAATATTATGCTAATTGGTCATGCTGTCCAAGCTCTGCCAAAAAGGTTCAGTTCTTATCAAACAGAATTTAAGACTTTGTTCCATAAAGCAACTTTAGTCTCGATGTACGTCGCCAGTCTAAAATGACCCGTGCCATGGGAATTGAACATTTGTCCTCGAACTTGCAGATTGCTGTCGAGACACGATCCCCAATTACACACACTGTATTGCCTAGAGTAAATCCATAATCAGTCTAACTACATGCAGCGCAGATAGCTGAAGACCATAACGAGGCATTCTAAAAGATGGGAAAGTAAAGTTTCATTCATCTGCAAAGATAAACGGCCATGCTTTCATTAAGGTCTCCATATCCTTATCACACTTTCTAAGATTTAGAGAAGTAAAGACCAAATCGTATAAACCACAACGTAGTCGAAGAAAACAGAGAGGTAAAGAAAATGAGCCGAGACAAATAGATAATTGCATGTGTAAACATATGTTTGATCTCCGAGATACCTATAGTTGAGCTTTCAGATACAACACGATGATCTGAATGATATTGGCGACATTGTAGTACAGGGAAGCCGTAACTGCTCACATCTTCGATGGCTTGGGGAAAATGTCAGGGGTAAATTTCTGTGCTGCACTGATACTGCCCTTTATCTTCATCGCGCCCCTACAATAGGATGATCACACAACATTAATTAATAACTCTTCGACTAACACAAGCAATAGGATATATGGTTGAGTTTGGAACATCAAGGCACCTCATGAAAGCAATTTGAGGATTCATCTTCCCACTTGCGACCTTTAGAAAATCATCATCTGTAAACGAGAAAGTTGCATCCGGCTTCCCATCTTCATATGCTCCTATAACAATAAAAGTTAACTTCAAATCAAAAAACTGAAATCACAACACTTGTTTTAACTATATTAAACCATCTATAGTCAGTGATCAACCTTTCAAACGACTTTTCCAGACAACACCACACAGATCTAATAAATTGAATACATTAACCATATCAATACGACAAGGAACAATCGCCTGAGTTATGGTTTCAGTAAATAGCAGCCACAACAGTGCCAAAGCTAACACAATTAGCTAAAACTAAGGAAGATTGTGTTAAAAGCAGCAACATGATATCAAATCCTACACTTGTCGAACGATTGGCTAAAGTTAAGGATTCAAGAAACAGTAGCCACATTGATATCAAATCCAAAATAAACGGTGATCCATACAACAAAATTAAGGATTTGAATAGCAGTACCAAAACTATACCTCCCTCACACCCAAGATTTGAATCAAGAAGCTACATGATCAAGAATTGCTTATTCCATAGATCAATTTAAATCAGATAATATTGACATCATACAATCTGTCAAATTCTTGATTCAACAATCCATTTACAATTTGAAGCAGTTTGGATACATAATCAAGAATCTTCTTATTCCCCAATTTTAATAGCTCAATTTCAATCAGCTAATATAGACATCATACAATCAGTTGAATTCTTGATTCATCAATCAATTCGCAAAGCAGTTTAGCTACAAGATCAAGAATCTGCATATTAACAATTTCATAGCGACATGAACATCCATTTCTCTCCCAAATTCAAGTGGAGTACGAAAAATGTGTTACAATCACAAATTGAAGAAGGAGAAGAAACGCTCAGCTAGGAACACACGTGTCAAGTCAACAACTTAATGTGCACAACAAGTCAACAACTTACATGCCATTCCTCTGTTATTGTCATGGAATTGGTGCGTGAGATAGCATAATTCAGCTAAATTTGGGTGAAATTGCAACAAATATCACAAGCAAGTTAAGAAATAGTAGTAAAAATTAAGCAGAATACAGAGCCCTAACCTTCTTTAACCTCTCCTTTCTTCAAATCCACCACGAAAGACTTCTCATTGAACCCAATTTTCTGCCAATTGCAAAAAAAAATCCCCACAAACAAAACAGTCATACAAACTCCCCAAAAATATAAATTAAAATATAATACTAATAATCAGAGAATCCATAAACCTTGGGAGCAATATTGATCTGATAAACGAGGCCGATTTTCTTGGTGAGCTGTTTTCCGGCGTCAGTGGACATGTGGAGCTTCATCTGCTCCATCAGGGCGTCGGATTTCAGCTGAGTAGCCATGGCCAATTTGGGATCAGCTGCAAGATTTAGGAAGTGATGGTGCAAATGTACTAATGTAGGAACAAATTGGGGAAAAAATTGATTGGATTTCGTAGGCACGAATTGAAAGGAAACTGATAACCAACCGCCACTCTTCTCTGGCACGCAATTCAAAGGCAAACACGTCGTGAAATCGATTTGATGTCAAACAAATTTTGAAGTACTATAAAATTCAGATATATAAAATATAATGAAATAGTTTAATTTTTTTTTATTTAAGTTGAATCATTGCGATCAAATTAGTTATATTCAGTATTTTATGCAATCAACACAAAGTCATCTTAAGATAAATAAAACGTTGGTATGGACCAAATAGGATAATTCATCTTAAAAGACTAGCCATTTAGCCTATTGTTATCACATGTGAGAATTGAGTCCGTAACATCTTTGTCAGGCCACGACTCCGAGTTCTCTTTGGTCACGGCTAGGCATGCACATGTTAGGATTTAGATTTGTTATTCCGTTAATAAAGTCCTATTCTTTAGGATAGTCAGCAGATTTGATTTTATTGTTAGTTGTTACCACCTATTTAGCTAGATGTGAACCATTTTCGGTTGAGTTCTTCTTTGTAAAGCTATTATAAATAGCTACTTTGCATTTTCAATAAAGTAGTTCATTCCCTCAGATTCCAGATTCAATATTGTGCGATTTAACATTCTTACAGCTGGTATCAAAGAGCCCCCACTGGGATCTGAGAGAAGCAACAGTCTTTTAGAGTAACTCATGAGAAAAAAAAATGAGTGAAGAGAAGAATTTTATGCAGCCTGCGGTCATTACGATCATTGGAGCATGCTGATGGAAAACCTTTTGAGATCTCAAGGTTATTGGAGTCAAGTTGAGATTGGTTATGAAGAACCAAAAGCAGGAGCATCATCGAGTGATGCTGATCGAAAGAAATTGGAGGAATTGAGGGCTACGGATCTCAAAGTAAAGAATTATCTATTTCAGGCGATCGACAGGACAATTCTTGAGCAAATTCTGGAGAAAGGCACCTCGAAGCAGATATGGGATTCCATGAAAAAGAAATTCGAAGGAAATGCTAGAGTGAAGCGTTCAGCCCTACAATTATTGAGAAGAGACTTTGAGATTCTGGTGATGAAGGTAGGTGAAACCATCACCAACTATTTTGCACGAGTTATGACGATTGCTAACCAGATGAGAAGTTATGGTGAGCAAATGAGCGAAAGTACCATTGTTGAGAAGATTCTTAGGACTTTGACTTAGAAATTCAAGGGTTTAGTTGTCTCGATCGAAGAATCCAAGGATATTGATTCACTCAACTGCAAAGTTCACTGATTGTGCATGAACAAAAGTTTCACCGGAGTCATGGAGAAGAGCAGGCACTCAAAGCAACACATGAAGAGAGTAATGGTGGAAGGGGTCGTGGGAGAGCCGTGTTCAGAGGAGGAAGAGGCCGAGGAAGAAGTCCCCAATCCTACAACAAAGCTACTATTGAGTGCTACAAATGCCATCAACTTGGGCACTATCAATATGAGTGTCCAATGTGGCAAAAGCAGGCCAATTATGCGGAGATGAATGACAAGGAAGAAATGCTTCTCATGGCTTATGTAGAGTTGCATGGAGCAAGTCGAAATGATGTATGGTTTCTCGACTCTGGCTGTAGCAATCATATGTGTGGAGATGGATCAATGTTTTGTGATCTGGATGAAGGTTTCAAGCAGGTCAATCTGGGAAATAATATGAAGATGAGTGTTGCTGGAAAGGGCTATGTGAAATTGTGTCTCAATGGTGTCACTCACCTAATAAGTGGCGTGTTCTATGTGCCGGAGTTGAAGAATCATCTTCTAAGTGTTGGGCAGCTGCAAGAAAAAGGGTTAGCCATTCTGATTCAATCAAATCAATGCAAAATATACCATCCATCAAGAGGTTTGATCATCCAAACCAACATGACTGCAAACAGAATGTTTATTTTGCCATCTGAAGTTACTAATAAGCAAACAAAAGAAGAAGTCTGTCTTCAAGCAACAACAAAAGATCTAGCTCAGTTGTGGCATCGTAGATATGGTCATCTCAGCTATAAAGGCCACAAGACTTTGCAGCACAATGAAATGGTGGGGGGCTTGCCTAAGTTCTCTGAGTCCAGCGATGTTTGTACTGATTGCTTGAAGGGAAAAGAACATCGAGATTCAATTCCCAAACGGAGCACATGGAGAGCATCTCAGAAATTAGAACTTGTTCATGCAGACTTATGTGGACCAATCTCTCCAATCTCCAACAGCCATAAAAGGTATCTGATTTGCTTTATAGATGATTTCAGTAGAAAAGCATGGGTGAATTTTTTGGTTGAAAAGTCAAATGCATTTGTTGCTTTCAAATCCTATAAAAATTCTGTGGAGAAAGAGACTTGTTTGGCTATTAAGTGCTTTAGGACAGATCGTGGTGGCGAATTCACTTCAAGAGAATTCAATGACTATTGAAAAATGAATGGAATAAAGAGGTAATTAACCAATGCCTATATCCCACAGCAGAATGGCATTGCAGAGAGGAAAAATCGGACAGTAATGAACATGGTGAGATGTTTATTGTCTGAAAAAGGTGTTCCGAAGACCTTTTGCCCTAGGCTGTGAATTGGACCATCTATGTGTTGAATAGGAGTCCCACACTATCAGTAAAAGACGTGACTCCGGAAGAAGCTTGAAGTGGAGTTAAACCATCTGTAGAGCATTTCAGGATTTTTGGAAGTATTGCACATGCCCATGTTCCTGACGCTCGAAGGACAAAACTTGAAGACAAGAGTTATAGTTGTGTTCTATTGGGAGTCAGTGATGAATCAAAAGGATATAAGCTCTATGATCCAGTATCAAGAAAGGTTGTGATAAGCCGTGATGTTGTGTTCGAGGAGGAGAAGAAGTGGGATTGAGATAAAAGTTACGAAGATCAGATTCTACTAAACTTGGAATGTGGAAATGAGGAGCAAAACGTCGCTTCTGGGTCTGATACAGAAATTGACAATGAAGTACTCCCAAGTCCTATAAGTGCAGCTCCAGAATCGGGTGCAGGAGCTTCTCCATAATCAGGTACAGAAGCTTCTCCAGAATTGTGTGTAGAAACCTCTCCAGAATCGTCTAGTTTGGAAGAAGGCAGGAATCGTAGAGTTACGGCATAGATGAGGGACTATGAAACTGGTGATAATCTTGGCCTATCTGATGAAGATATTAATGTCAATATGACACTCTTTATTAGTGCAGATCCTATCATTTATGATGAAGTAGTAAAGGCTGAAAAATGGAGAGAAGCCATGGATTTAGAGATGGAATCAATTGAGAAGAATGGAACGTGGTCTCTAACAGAGTTACCAAGAGGAGCTAAAAGCATTGGGCTCAAATGGATATACAAAACAAAGCTGAATGAGCATGGAGAGGTTGAGAAGTATAAAGCTCGCTTAGTTGCAAAGGGTTATGCACAAGAATATGGGGTTGATTATGAGGAGGTGTTTGCACCAGTTGCTAGAATGGATACGATCAGAATGATTCTTGCCTTTGCTGCACAATAGGGCTAGAACATTTATCAATTTGATGTTAAGTCAACATTCCTCCATGGAGAGTTGAAGGAAGATGTCAATGTCGATCAACCAAGGGGCTATGAAGTGAAAGATGAAATTCATAAAGTGTATAAGCTCAACAAGGCGTTGTATGGGCTCAAACAAGCACCTAGAGCTTGGTTCAGCCGAATTGAGGCATATTTCCTAAGAGAAGGTTTCAGAAAATGTGAAAGTGAGCAGACACTTTTCATCAAAACCAACAAGCAGGGTAAACGTTTGGTTTTTAGTTTGTATGTTGATGATTTAATCTATACTGGAGATGATGAGACTATGATCAATGAGTTTAGAGATTCGATAGATGAATGAATTCGATATGTCGGATTTGGGAAAAATGAGGTATTTCCTTGGTATTGAAGTGTTGCAGTTTGGTGAAGGGATCTTTATAAGCCAAAGGAAGTATGCTATGGAGATTCTGGAAAGATTTGGGATGGAGAGAAGCAATGAAGTTCAGAATCCCATCACTCCAGGGTCCAAGATATTTAAAGATGAAAATGGGGTGGATGTTGATGTCACCTATTATAAGCAGTTGGTAGGAAGCTTGGTAGGAAGCTTGATGTATCTAACAGTCACTAGACCAGACATAATGTTTGCTGTTAGTCTAATTAGTAGGTACATCGCAAAGCCAACAGAACTTCATCTCATGGCAGCCAAGAGGATTTTGCATTATATACAAGGAACATCAATCCTCTATAGGAAGGGAGGGAATAAAGAGTTAATTGGCTTCACTGACAGTGATTATGCAGGCTGTTTGGAGGATAGAAAGAGCACGTCAGGTTATGCCTTTGTTCTTAGCTCTGGAGCAGTTGCTTGGTCTTCGCGTAAGCAGCCGATTGTTACTGTTAGTACAACAGAGGCTCATTTGTAGCTGTTGCAGCTTGTTCATGTCAAGCTGTGTGGATGAAGAGAATTTTGGAGGAACTTGGTTATGAAGGCAGTGAAGGAACTACCATTTTCTGCGACAACAGCTCAACGATCAAGCTGTCCAAGAACCCTGTAACGCATAGTAGAAGCAAACACATAGACCTTCGTTTTCACTTCCTGCGAGAGTTGGCTAGAGAAGGAGTCGTGCAGTTGAAGCATTGTGGAACACAAGAGCAGATGGCTGATGTGTTAACAAGCCACTTAAATTAGAGTCTTTTCAAACTGCTTAGGCAATCTAGTTTAAGGGAGGGAATGTTAGGATTTAGATTTGTTATTCCGTTAATAAAGTCCTATTCTTTAGGATAGTCAGCAGCTTTGATTTTATTGTTAGTTGTTACCACCTATTTAGCTAGATGTGAACCATTTTCGGTTGAGTTCTTCTTTGTAAAGCTATTATAAATAGCTACTTTGCATTTTCAATAAAGTAGTTCATTCCCTCAGATTCCAGATTCAATATTGTGCGATTTAACATTCTTACAGCACAAACCGAACCAAATCGTCGGTTTTGAACCGCCGGTTCATAACCCGGAACCGGAACCGGAACCGGCGGCGGTGGTTTGAACCGCCGGACGGTTCGGTTCAGGTTCATGATTTTCAGAAATCGGAACCGGCGGTTCAACGGTTCGAACCAGCGCTTCAAATAAAATTTAAATTTTTTTTTTATTATTTACAAAAATTAATTTTTATGTTTAAAAATCAATTTTCACATAAAAATAAATACAAAATTTCATTATAACCCATATTTATTTGTTGGGCCTCTGAATTCTATGAAACCATTCTTGGTTATTTCTCAATTATAAAGACATCCTTGAATGTTTTATGTTTCACCTTCGATGTGAGACAAAATAAGTTGAATTTTTTCTCTTACAACTACATAGATCATTCATTCATCTTTTTACAATATGGGGAGTGGGATACTAAACTTTCTTTTGTCTTCTACTTTTATTCATTTTTTGTATAATATATTAAAAAAAATTATTATTTGAATATATTCTTGATTGATAAAAATAAATAATTATTGAGAAATAGGATTTGTATATAGAAAAATAATTATTTGTATAATAGTTATTGTTAGACTTACACAATTTGTATTATAATTATTCTTTTAATGTGTATAATATTCCTTTTGATTAGTTAACAACTTAAAGTTGGACTCGAGCATTTGAATTGGAAGAGAGTGTATTGGATTATTCTCTTTTATAGTTACACATTCTTGGATGTGTTACTCCTTATTTCAATGTGGGATAAAAGTCATTATTTATAACTATATGATAGATCTCCCATCATTCTTTGTCTATATTAGTACTCTATCTTTTATTATTATAATTTAACAACAAATATTATTACATGAACTATTATTCAATAGTTCTTTATCATTATCAATTTGCTTATTTTTACAAATCTATGTATATGTTAACTAATAAATGCTATTATACACATTAAAAGAATAATTATTATACAAATCGTATAAACCTAACGATAACTATTATACAAATAAATATTTTTCTATATACAAATCATATTTCTCAATAATTGTTTATTTTTTATCTATCAAGAATATATTCAAATAATAATATTGTTTATATATATTATATATTCCAATAATAATATTGTTTATATATATTATACAAAAAATGAAGAAAAATAGATAACAAAAGAAAGTTTTGTATCCCACATTGACAAACTCGCATTTTAGTGTCATGATTGGTGTGTTGATATGCTTAATTGTTGAGTTTTTGTGCTCAAAATGGTTATTTCCAGCCAATTACTATATGTTTTGGAGTTCACGTGTTTGTTGAGTGTTTTAGACAAAATGGGCAAAAATGGGGTGCAAGAGGGTCTCACCCGACCGGGTGAGGTTTTGTGCAGAAAAGCCACCCGGCCGGGTGGAATTTAAAAGCCTGCGCAATTCCAGAGAGCTGGCCGAAAGAGTCCCACCCGGCCG
Source organism: Salvia hispanica (assembly GCF_023119035.1). NCBI lineage: Eukaryota > Viridiplantae > Streptophyta > Magnoliopsida > Lamiales > Lamiaceae > Salvia > Salvia hispanica. The sequence goes on along the minus strand of NC_062965.1, from coordinate 51,022,108 downwards.
GGTGATTTTCCAGTACAATAAATCCACCCGGCCGGGTACGTATTTCTGGCGATTTTCTGAAGTGAAACGCGATTTTGAAAGAGGGGAATAAGAAAGAAAAGTTAGGGCAACTCTACTCATTCTCTACCGCCGTGAAACACACAACCCATCTCTCTCAAGCACTCTTGGAAGAAGATTGAAGATTCAAGCTTCAATTCCTCCGCCAATTGTACTCCGTATCATGTTTTCCATTGTTTTCTTTAGTTTAGACATGTTTTCTTCCGTGAATATGAGTAGCTATACTTCTTTTATGTATAATTCTTCGTGAAGATGGATTAATTCATAGTTTCAATCCAATTGATTTCGTTTTTATCTAGCTCTTGTAATTGTTTGGTTTATTCCTGTGCTTTTTCCTGTCAATTGCTTGATCACCAATTGGTAGTGTAGGGTTTCTTAGAGTAATCGGGAGGTGAAATAATTAATCTGGAAATAGGAATAATTCACACCTTAATTCAATAAAACTCGGGAGAGTTGAGATTCTGAGTGGGTTCATTAATCTAATCGATCTGTTGGGAGTTAAGTCTAAGAATTAGAAGGGGATTTCAATTGTTACACTTAATCTGCGGATTTCTCACCTTGGGAAAGGGTTAAATTCATATATGTGATTGATTCAACAATTCTGGAGACTTTAAATGGTAATTGAATGTCAGTTGGGTTAGGCTATGAGTTGTGCATCGGATCCTTGAATTCTGCATATTTCTTCATCTTTGTTTGCAACTTGCTTCTTTGTTCTCTTGTTTAAGTGTTTTTCTTTTTAATCTTTGATTTATATGCTTTTAGTAGTGTTAGTTTCAAACCCAAAATTTCGATCGTCTGGATAGTAGTTGAAATTTGTTCGTGGTACTTAGGTTTACACTTAAGTGTCTCTATGGGATACGATATACTCTTGCTTGCTGTTTGCTACGATAACCCTGTACACTTGCGGGTATTATTTGGGTAAAATAAAGTTGAGTCACACATTGGAAAAAGATGATGAATGATCTAAACATGTAGTTATAAAAGAAAATACTTCGACATATTTTGTCCCACATTGAAAATAAAACATAAAACATTCAAGGATGTCTCTATAAATGAGAAAATCAAGAATGGTTTCATAGAATTCACAAGGCAAAACAAAAATTTTAAAAAAAAGGTAAAGTGAACCGCTGAACTGGCCCGGAACCGGCAGTTTTGAACCGTTGCCGGAACCGGCTAAACCCTTGGCGGGCCGGTTCAGGTTCAACATTTTTTTGAACCGTTAACCGCCGGTTCCGAACCGGAACCGGCGATTTTTGTACCATGTGCACACCTAGTCACGGCCACTTCGGTCACGGCAATTCTTTTTCCGGCCACCATTCCGAGTCGGCCCCAAAGGTACTCGTTGGTCCTGGTGAATTTGTTGTCCGGCCACTACTCCGAGCCGTTTGGGGTCTCAATGAAAGCACCAATTGATACCGACCAAATAGGAGAACTCATCCCAAAAGACTGGCCTGTTAGGAGAGGGAGCTCATTTAGCCTATATACCTCACACCAGTTGTTCTCACAAATGATGTAGGAATATAATTGAGTCCGTAGCACATGTACAAGCAATTTAATCAAAAGAGAAATTATAGTTTGTGCGAATAAAAAGAAGGCTAACCTGTTATATAGAGTAGTAGAATGAAGAGTAAATTTCAAACGTCAACATGGATTTGGCAGGAATGATGACTAAGAGATTGCAGTCAAATAGTTCAATTTCAGTTGTGACCATCGAAGGATCACGCGCCAAGTTGAGTTCTTGTAATTTGTAGCAATCATGCATGCCTAGGTATTTAAGCCTTGGAATGCTTCCATGTTCAGCTCTCAATCGCACCAAATCGGTGTCATTGATTTGAACTTTCTCAAGTTTCAAAAAACAGTTTGATTCTATATTCCATTCCGGACCTTGAAAGGCGTAGTGTCTTAACTGGAGAATCTTGAGATTCGGTAACATTGAACCAATGTCATTCATGTGTTTCCATGGACACCCTAAGCCACCCAATTCTAATTCTGTCAAACTTGATGGGAACATTGAAAGAGAAACCATAGACTCAAGCTTCATAACAGGGTTCAGTAGGATAAATGAAAACGTGGTCAAATTTTGGAGTTCATCGGAGATATGATCAAAGCCGCTCAATGGGTTGCTATCATCACTATCATCATAAGGCTTCAACTCCACATCAATTCCTAATCTCATTAAATTAGGGATTCTTCTGAGAATTTCACTAGTGCAACTCTTTGCAGTCACACCATAAAGATTCATGAGTTTGTCCAGAGTTGCACCACTATTAGGAGTTGGTAGGTCTCTTCCAATTACCTCAATATGCTGTAGTTCTTGCATGTCCCATATTTCCACCGGCATATATGACAGAGTTCCACGCTTTCTAATGTTCATATGTTGTTCTATGATCAAGGATTGAAGGTGAAAAAGGTTGGATATGGAAGAAGGTAGCTCTTTGTTACAAGTTAGGGCAAGGTACTTTAGACAAACTAGTTTTAGAATTTCAAGTGGAAAATGGTAAAATCGGACTCTACGAGCATATAGTACTCTTAGCAACTTGAAATCCATGGCATATATTGGCACAGGATATTGGTGGTAAGGACCATAACAAAGGAGAGAGCGGGTCATGGATGCACAATTACTTTTTATTGAATGATACACCTCTTTGAAACAAAATAAACTGTTGGAATGTACACACAACCGACGCTGGTCTTGTATAATATCACTGCAACTTTGAAAAACATGCAAAAACTTGATCTTATTAGCTATTTTCTTACATAAGTGTTGCCAGCAAGAATGCACGCGGGACTCATCAGTTGAATACGAAGATTCATCTGGACTTAATCTGGCTATGACAAGATTATACCGAAGAACAAGGTCTGATGAGCATTGATCAATAAAACTTTCCACAGTTTGATCTCTATTTTGTTTGAGAAACCCCTCAGCACTTAATTGATAGGTAAGGTAGAACATAGTGATATTACTATATGGAGGGAAAGTTCCCAAATAGAGAAATAACATTTTCAAATGTTGAGGTAAGTATTCATAGCTTGGATAAAGTACCTCAAATATTTGATCATATGCATTCACGAAGACTGGATGTTGTTGTTTTTCAGCTACCTCAATCCAGAATTTTAGGATTTTGTCTTCTTTGGATATGAGTTGTTGTTTTTGGGCTTCCTCGGTCCGAATTTTGTGCTCTATGGATATGAGCTCTGCAACTGTGACTATCACAAGTGGAAGACCTTCACATTTTTTGGCAATCTTCTCTCCTAGTTCATCAAGGTGAGGCGGGAAACCATCTTCACCAAACACCTTCTCGCTAAGTAATTTCTTACTTTCTTCATCACTCAACAAGGGTAGTACTATGAATGAATGTTTCATTCTTATCCTGCTTGTTAACAAGATTTGGACATTCCCTTTTGCCAAGCTTTCCATTAGTTGCATGTCCCATTCCCATACATCATCAAACACAACGAGACATCTTTTATCTTTCAATCTCTCTTCAAAGAGACCAACTAGTTTCTTGTCATCACCATCGTCTCTTTTGGTAAGCATTTGGTTGCGAATGTTGGGATCCACTTGAGCTAAAATGCATCGCAATATTTCATTGAATTCACATTTTCTGCCCATTCTAACCCATGCTCGGAGCTCAAAATGTCTCTGAACCGATGGATCCTCAAATACTTTCTTAGCCAGAGTTGTCTTTCCAACCCCTGCCATCCCAATAACCGACACCCATTTCCCTTCATCTTCAACGAGATATTCCCTGACACGTTCAAATTCATAAGTTAATCCAACCATATTTGAGTTGATTCCACTAAAATCAATTCTCAAAGAAATAGGTTCGCCTTCTTCCTCAGGCATATTCAGCAGTTCAGCATCGTACTCCGCCTCCATCACCGCCACCCTCTCGACGAAGCAATCAACACTTTGTCGCAGACTCTGCAGATCTACAGAGAAAGACAGCTGATATCTCACACCTCCTGAGCTTTCGAGCTGTGGAAGAATCTGATTGGTGTAACATGTTTCTAGTAAATCTTCGAATTCCCATATGGCCTCTTTGATTCGTTCATCCAGATCGTTCACCTTCGTCCTGATCTTGCTGCTGCTCGTCTCATCCAATTTTTGCAGATTTTGCTGCAAGCAACACATGGCATCGTAGGCGGGTTGCAAGATTTTCGGGGAGGGAGGAACCAGCGAAAGGCGAGGCGATTCTAGAATAAGCTGAATCGTGTTCATCAAAGAATTTGCTGCAGCATAAGCCGCCATCACTCAATGGGGAGTATGAATTATCAAGGAAGAATTGTTGGTAGGAGATTTTGAAAGTGTGGGCTGCGATTGTTAAAGTGAAATGTGGTAATGGGATCAATCAATTGGATATTTTAAAGTTGGTTATGGAAATTTAATACTCCCTCCAATTTTAAAAATAACTTCTGCGTACACACAATTTTAATACACAATTGCTAAACACTAGAACCTAACACCTTTGACCTTTTGATGTCGAACATTAACATCTCCACCACTTATTCTGTCCGCGATTTGAATATTCATTTTGATTTGGTGTAAGTTTTTAACAAAATAAATTAATTTTGTGAAAGAAAGTGAATACAATAAGTTTGTATAGATCCTACTTTTATATACTCTTCGTCCCAAAATAGTTGGGGCATTTGTTTTGGACACAGGATGTAAGAAATTGATTTATTAAAGATAGTAGAGAGAGTAAAGTAAGAGAGTGAAAAAAGTAAGAGAGATGAAGAGAGGGTAAGGTAAAGTAAGAGGTGAATTAAGTTTTTACCAAAAAAAAGTAAATGACTCAGCTACATTCGTACAAACTAAAAATGAATACGACTCAACTATCTTGGGACAGAGGGAGTATTCTTTTATTAGTAGACAGAGGGAGTATTCTTTTATACTAGTAAAATGTGAGTGTGAAAGAGTAAGTGGAATATGAGATCCACTACCAAAATGGTAAAAGTGAAAGGTGATAAATTTTAAGAGCGAAAACAATATAAATAAGTGACAAATTTTTAAGGATGAGGGATGTACTTATTATGAACAAAGTACATATTTTTCTTTTTGTGATGTTTCATTCAAAATAGCACATTTCCAAAATATAAATATAATTTTTTTAGTTTATAAACAACATTGCATAAAATTACTCTATCCGTCCCAAAGAAGATGACCTCTTCATTTGTCGACACGTGATTTAGTGCAATTTTATTTTATGTGTTAAGAGGAGAGAGTAAAGTAAGAGAGATGTTATAAAATAGAGATAAAAGTGTTTTTATTTTTATTAATGGCTCATCTTTGCTGTGACAGATGAGAAAGGAAAATGAGTCAAATCTTAGGTAGGAAAGATTATTAATAAAAATATAATCCACTTTGAATAGAGGACAGGAAATATAATTTTAAAATAATTAGTTTATAGCTGCTCCATTATTGCATTCAACAATTAGCATTAGTAATTCACACTCATATAAGGCGGCTGCGGAAATAAGCTTTTTCAATTGAAAGAATGGAATAAATCACGGATAAATATTTATTTTATGTTCATCTGTTGAAAATATATTCAAACCTGGTGTTCGTTTAGCCGTATATGTACCTAAAATTTACGAAAGCAAAAAACGTTTTTAGATGAGTTAGTCAAATTTGCTCATCTCACAATAAACTTATTTTTATATGCAACTCATAGTTCTATAATATTCCGATGTGTATTATATTTATTACATCTATTTTTATAGCATTTCATGTATAATAGTATTTCCTCTGTTCCACTGTTGCTTGAGTTGTGTTACGTTTTATTTATCGTCCCAGTAGTTAATTTATTTTCTTCTAACAAAAATCAACACATTTAATCTATCCTTGCACGAGAAATAGGTTTGTTACATGAATTTTAAGTTGTGTCACTTCTTTTTTACAATTATTTTTAAAAAATTATAATAAATAATTAAAGTGGATATATAGTAAAGTAAAATAAAAAATAATATAGATAAGTGCATGTCATACATATCAAACTGATTAACATGTTAGTTTACAAACATGATTCAACATTCAAATTTCATAATCCTAAACAAAATTCAACAAATCATTATCCTTAGATTCAGGAAACAACATGGTAATACAATTGAAATAATGGGATAACACAGCATCTGATCCCTTCTGCTCTCTCCTTTGCCCCCTGTTTTGCTTTCTCAGTTTCCTTAAAATCGATAAATGAATATAATGTGTGAGTGCACATAGTTATTTAAAACATTAACCAAAAAGCAATAAATGAATTGATTTAGTTTAAGTAGGGAGGCTAACCTGTTCACAAAGAAGTGGCGCAATGCACTCTACAGTTATATACCACGCCAGAAAGAACAACTAAGGGATTGCAGTCAACTAATTCAATGGTAGGCCTTGTGACCATTGAGGGATGACGCGTCCAATCAAGTTGTTTTAATTTGTAGCAATGTCGTATGCTTAGAAGGTAAAGCCTTGGGAGGCTTCCATACTGAGCTCTCCATCGCACCAAATCAGTGTCTTCAATGACAAGTTTCTCAAGTTTCAGAAAACATCCTGAATCAATATCCCAGTCTGGTCCTTGGAAGGCATAGTGTTCTAACACGAGCCTCTTAAGATTTGGTAGCTGCGAACCAATATCATTCATGTGTTTCCATGGACACCCTAAGCCTTTCAATATCAAAACTGTCAGACTTGATGGGAACATTGTAAGGGGAACCATGGACTCATGCTTCATATCAGGGTTCTGTATAGAATATGAAAGAACATTCAAATTCTGGAGTTCAGTTGATATATGACCCAAACCACTCAATGCGTTACTATAATCATCATCATCGTCGTCATCAAAAGGCTTCAACTCCATTAGAATCCGTAATCTCTCTAAATTAGGGATTCGTTTGAGAATTTCTTTAGTGCAACTCATTGCGCTTACACCAAAAAGAGTTAAGAGTTTGTCTAAAGTGGCATCAGGATTAGGAGTTGGTAGGTCTCTTCCCATGACCGAAATCAGTTGTAATTCACGCATATTCCATATCTCCACCGGCATATATGATGAAACTCCACGCACTTTGATGTGCATATGTGGATAAATAATCAAGAATTGAAGGTGAAAAAGGTTGGATATGTTAACAGGGAGCTCTTTGGTGTAAGATAGGGCCAGGTACTTGAGACAAACTAGTTTCAAAATATTTAATGGAAAGTGGTAAAATCTGACCTTAAGAGCATCTAATACCCTGAGCAATTTGAAATTCATGGCTTGTATAGGCACCGGGTATTGGTGGTAAGGACCATAACAAAGAAGAGAACGGGTCGTGGTTGCGCAATCATTGTTTATCGAATCATACACTTCTTTGAAGGCAAACAACATGTTACTATGGGCACACAACCGTCGCTGGTCTTTTATAACATCATCGCCACAAGTTTGTAAAACATGCAGAAACTTGATATTACTAGCTTCTTTCTTACACAAATGCTGCCAACAAGAATGCACGCGATGCTTGTTCGTTGAAAACCAAGATTTTGGATTTCTTTCGTCTTGAACAAGATGATACCGGACATCAAGCTCTCCCATAGCGTTTAAAATAAAATCATCCAAATTTTGTTCAAGGAACCCTTCAGCAATCAATCGATCGTAGAGGAAGTCTGTTTCGATATCAGTATACGGAGGGAAAGCTCCCAAATAGAGAAAAACCAGTTTCAAATATTGAGGTAAGTAGTCATAGCTTGGGTAAAGTACCTCTGATATTTGGTCATACGCAGCCATGAAGACTGCATTATGTTGTTTTTCGGCTACCTCAGTCCAACATTGTGTGGTCTTATCTTCTTTGGATAGGAGCTCCGCAACTGTGACTATCATAAGTGGAAGACCTTCACATTTGTTGGCAATCTTCTTTCCCAACTCCTCAAGGTCAGGAGGGAAGCCCTTTTCACCGAACAACTTCTCACCAAGTAATTTTATACTTTCTTCTTCATTCAACAAGTGTATCGTACCCTCAGAAGCAAGATTCTTCAATTCTTGAATTCTTAGCCTACTTGTAAGCAAGATTCGGACATTCTCCTCAGGAAAGATATCCATTAGTTGCGTGTCCCATTCCCATACATCATCCAACACAAGGAGACATTTCTTATTCTTCAATCTGTCTTCCAAAAATACAACTAAAACCTCGTCGTAGTCATCTCCTAAGGCAACAAGTTGGTCGTAAGTGTTGGGATCGACTTGAGCGAGAATACATCGCACTATTTCACTGTATTCACACTTTCTGCCCACTTTGACCCATGCTTGAAGCTCGAAATGTGTTTGAATCCATGGATCATCAAATACTTTCTTAGCAAACGCGGTCTTTCCGACCCCTGCCATCCCAACAATTGACACCCACCCTTCATCTTCTGCAAGAAGAAGATCCCTGACTTGTTCAAATTCATCAGATAAGCCAACCATATTTGAGTTGATTCCACCATAATCCATTCTTGAGGAAAGAGGTTTGCCTTCTTCTTCAGGCATATTCATCAGTTCAATATCGTATTCCGCCTCCATCTCTGCCACCCTCTCGACGAAGCAATCAACACTCTGTCTCAGACACTGCAAATCTAGAGAGAAAGACAAGTGATCTCTCTCGCTTTCAAGCTGTGGAAGAGTCTGGTGGGTGAAATGGGATTCGAGTAAATCTTCAAATTCCCACAAGACCTCTTTGATTCGGTCATCCAAAGCATTCACCTTCGTCCGGATCTTGCTGTATCCGGTCTCCTCCAATTTTAGCAGAACTTTCTGCAAGTGAACCATGGCCTCATAAGCGGGTTGTATGATCTGCGAAGAGGGAGGAACCAACGAGATGCGAGACGACTGTAAAATACTTTGAATCGTATTCTTTAGAGAAGCCGCTGCGCCATAAGCCGCCATCACTTGATTGAGATATGTAGTGTAAAGGAATAGTAGGCTGCATTAATTGGTGATGGTGAAGAATGAAGAGGGAAGAGATGGTGGCAGCGGTAGGTGGTGAAGAAGGTGGAGGCGGATTTGAATTTGCTAGTCACATGGGTGTCATATCCTCGACAACTTGTGTTTGTCTGCTTTGAAATATTGAATTAACCCATACAGAGTCAATTATAGATATTAGCAATCATCGGAATAATATTTTTTAAATGAAACAACAGAATATTTCACTAATAAATGTTTGTTTTATGTTCATCTGTTTTAAAGACGGAGGAGAGGTCAATTTTGATCATATATATATGACCAGAATATGAATTTGGTCCAAAATATTCACTTTTTGAAAAACAGGTTCATAACAAATCAAAATGTCGCCGAAATAGTCTTTTTTTTTTACGATTCCGTTAAAACACTAACAGTCAACGCTAATTGTACAGTGACATGACCGTTAGTTTTTTATGGAACCGTCGAAAAAGGACCACTCCGACAAGAATTTCATTTGTTATGGACCTGTTATTCAAAAGTGAATGTTTTTTTTACCAAATTCATAGTATTTTGGTCACATATTTAGGACAAAAACTAACTTTTACTCTAAAATATATTCAATGAATAATATTTTTAAAATGACGAGTTTTAATGAAAATGGAAAATACTTTGTATAGCATTTAGTATTATTTTTACTTGACGGAGGTAGTATATGGTAGTATATGAACTTGTATTAAACAATTTACTCAAACCACATTTATTTTTAGTTTTGACCATCTTAATCATCCATATCGGGCGTAATGACATGATGCAACAAGTTAACGCTTATATAAGGATTTCGTCTAGAGCATCCACATCCGTGTTTTTTTTTTTTTTTTTGATAAATAAATCAAATAGATAGATGAAAATAAAATGTTTACAATCATCTGCTTGGGCATACCCAAGGAACGGAGTCCGGACAGGCCCGGTAATCCGTGAGAATATAAAGACCGCTATGGGAAATAAACCCAAAGGGGAGAGAATGAGATACAATCAGTTGGATACCACATATGTTATTGACTGGTCCCCCCACAACCCAGGATGGGCGGGCCTCGTTAAAACCTCTTGGAGCCAAAAACCCGAAGGAAAAAAGACCCCAAGAGGAAAAAGAGTACCCAAGTGAGGAAAACCAAAAGGCAATCCAGTAGTCTGATGCTAAGCCTTGAGCTCGAAGGCGTGTCGCTGTCCCTACGTCCTTGTGTCCGGCAGGTGCTGAATGACTTGGTCATCTGGATAAAGAGAGTAGAGTATGGTGTACGTGGAGGACTTAATGAGTAGCGTAGTCCTGGCGACATCAAACTTCGTTCCATCAAAGATGTGCGCGTTCCTTGCTTTCCAAATACCGTAGACCGTTGCCATGATAGCAATCCTTCTCGCCTTCTTCAGTATGGCCGAGCTCGTGCGGTGTCTAGTCGTCCATTTGATCGCGCTCCGGATAGTGGAGATGTTCCTCCAAAGGGATAGCCATCCCCTAATGTCGTCCCAAACCTTCTTAGTCTCAGAGCACCTAAAGAAAAGGTGGTCGGCTGATTCGTCATGTGCCTCGCAAAGAGCACACATCTTGTTGATGTCCATGAACTTGATACGGTCTCGAGTGAGTAGACGTCTTCGTAACGCTAGCCATGTGATGAAAGACTGTCATGGCGGTATGAAGTCTTTCCACACGAACTTCGCCCAGAATCTGCGCTCACCCCTAGGCCGGAACCATTCGTAGGCCTCACTGGTGCCGGAAGGGCTGTTCCACTTGGTGAGTAGTGCCCCGGCCTCTTGTCTGGTGCACTTACCGAGCAATTCGTCCCGGATGGAGATGAGATGTTTTATGAGAGTCGAGTCCTGCTTGATCCTCGGCGTCCATTCCCAAAAGTCCGCGCCCCTAATAATCTCCGTGTGGATCCAACGAATCCAAAGGGAGTCCTTCTTCGCAAAAATGTTCCAAAGTATCTTAGCGTGTAGCGCCGAGTTCCAAGCTTCCAGATCACGAAGTCCAAGGCCGTCTTCTTCCTTTGGAAGGCAAACATCCTTCCAGGCCACGTTAGCGGACTTGGAGCCCCATAGGAATTGTCGGGCGATGGCGACAACCCGAGAGATCACCGTGCCAATGAGAGGGAAGGCTTGCAGCCAGTAGGCTTCGAGACCCTGCAAGCAAGAGCGGATAAGTTCAAGGCGGCCGGCAAAAGAGAGGGACTTACCCTTCCATTTTTTGACCATGGTCGACATCTTCTCGATGAGTTGTGAGTAGTCCTCCGTCTTGAGCACCTTCGACGCTAGCGGGATGCCAAGGTATTTAACGGGTAACTCAGCCACCGGGAAGCCGAATACATCAATTATACTCGTCCGTTACCTGGCCGTCATGGTGCCTGTGATAAAGATGTTAGATTTATCCTGATTGACTTCCAGACCCGAGCAATCCGAGAAGTCCCTTAGAGCATCAGCCAAAACCTGCAAAGACACAAGGTCGCCTCTACCAAAGAGCATTAGATCATCGGCAAAAGCTAAGTGTGTGATGCGAAGATTGATGCATAATGGGTGGAAGTTAAAGCGCCGGGTCGAGGTCCGGTGTACAAGGAGCCTAGAGAAATATTTCATGCAAAGAATAAAGAGAGAAGGGGACATAGGGTCACCTTGCCTAAGACCCCTTTTACCTTGGAAGAAGCCATGGGGACTTCCATTTACGGCAATAGAGAATGAGGCCGAGGTGACACATTCCATGATTCTCTCAATGAACTGTGGGTGGAAGTTTAGACCCACGAGGACATCCTCCAGAACTTCCAGTTTACCGTGTCATAGGCCTTTCTAAGATCGATCTTGATGGTGCACCATGGGACGGATCTTTTGGTCTCGTATCGTCTCATGATCTCCGTGGCCAGGTGGATGTTATCCATGATACTCCTACCCGGAACAAATGCGGATTGAGCCTGGTTTACTAGCTTCAGGAGGAGGGACTCCATCCTCTTGCATAGGATCTTCGTGATCACTTTGTAAATCACGTTGCAGCACGCGATGGGTCTGAAGTCGCTCACTTTCGGGTTACTGTCCGTCTTTGGGATAAGGGCGATAATGGTGGAGTTGAGGGTCTTGAGTAGTCTCCCGGTCAAGGAAGAATTCCTTGACCGCGCCCATAAAGTCACCCTCGATGGCAGCCCAGTTCTTCTTAAAGAAGGCCGAGGAAAACCCGTCGGGACCCGGGACTTTGCCGTCATCGACGTTGAACAAGGCCTCCTTGATTTCTTGCGAAGTTACCTCGCGAACAAGGTCCTTCTTCTCATCTTCATTCAACCGGTAGCCGTTTTCTAGTACCACCGGGTCAAGCGGGGTAGCCGTTTTGTATGTTCCAAAGAGGCTCTTGTAGAAATCCACGAAGCTCGCGATGATCTCATCTTGGTCGTCCATAATGGATCCATCACTCCTACATAGGAAGGAGATAGCGTTGCGTGAATTATTAGACTTTACCATAGAATGGAAAAAAGAGGAGTTCCGGTCACTAAGAAGAAGATGTTTGTTTCTAGCTTTTTGGCTGTAGAATTTCATCTCTGCATTGCCGAGGTGCTCAGCTTTAAGCTTGAGTTGCTTGACTTGCACCCGGAGATTGAGATTAGCAGTGTCATTATCGAGAGCAACTTGAGCCGCCTCCAAGTCCTTGGTCGCTTGTTTTGCTCTCTCCGATATGTTGCTAAACTCTTTGAAGTTGAAGTCCTTGAGTACAAGCTTGAACGCCTTAATTCTTTGGGCTAGGATGAATTGCTTGGATCCGATCACCCTCTTGCGCCAATGCTCCCGTAGGAGGGGCTCAAATCCTGCATGATTCATCCAAAAGTTAAAGAATTTGAAAGGCTTAGGGTAGGACTTGACATCACCAAAGATCTTAGTTTTGGCCGGTGAATGATCGGTCTGGAATCCCGGTGGCATGAATGTAGTGTTGACGATAAATCCCTTGTCTTGCCATTCCTGGTTGACCGTGGCTCGATCTATCTTGCTGAATACCGAGCCATTTGACCAGGTGAACGTGCATCCCGTGCACGGGGTATCCTGGATGCCGAGTCTCGCGCAGGCTCGGATTGGGCCATCCATCTCCCGGTTGTCGGGTTTCTTCCTACCGCGTCGTTCATCCACATGCATTACTGCATTAAAGTCTCCACTAACAAAATACGGTTCACCCTGCATGCCAAAATTAACCAACGAGTCCCAGAGGAGTTGCCTAATTTCAGGTGAGTGTAAGCCATAAACGAGGGAGAAATTAAATTCGTTTCTAGAACGCGTGCACCTGATTTTTGTGTGTATCACTTGTTCTTCAATGCTAACCACGTCCAGCTTAACCATGCTAGGGTTCCACAGAAGGAGCATATGACAAGTGATGAGTTTGTTGGGCCGACGGGGGTCCGGACTCACTAGCACATAGACGTACTTCCAAGCCGGGAAGTACCTAGACATGAACCACTCGATATTCTTTTCTAGCAATTTGGTCTCGATCAGACCCATAACTTCCACCCTATTTGACTTGACGAAATCCACCACAACAGGTTGACGAAAGGGCTGTTGCATGCCCCTAACGTTCCAAGTCGTGATGATCATCGGGACAGGTTGGCTGTGTGTGGACTCATCCAGTGGACGGTTGGAGCTGGCCGAGGCCTGATTCTTTGAGGCGTGCACCTTGGTCCTAGTGTTCAGGCCCTCGTGTGCTTTAGGGTCAAGATTCCCCGAGCGACCACGGCTCTTGGATCGCTCACGGTTGCCCGCACCTTTCGCACGGGGTGGTGCAGCGCTGCCATTACCGGGGCCAGCCTTCCTTCCCTTCTTACCGGCCGCCTGCGCAATAACCGCTTTGAGGGGTGGGAACGGGTCGGCATCCGTGTCCCCTTGTTCCGCATCCACTTCGGGGTCGCGGAGGGGGGGGGGGATGGCTTTCTTGGGTGGAGGCTCCATCACGACCTCCTCGGCCTCTTCCTCCAATTCAGCACTTTCCTCCTCTTTGGACAGACCGGTGTTAATCTCGAAGGAATCATTAGAGACATTAGTGAAACCCGCCATCATAAGTTCGTGCGCTGGGTCCGCATAGCCTGCGTCTTCTAGGTCCTTCCTAGCCGTCTCGTACACGGACTTCTCGGCCGATGGCTGGCATTCTTCCCCTTTTGCGGCTTATACGAGTTAATTTTGGCCGCAATTTCCAATTTGGGTGTGCGTGTGGTAATGAGAATAGGATACTTCACGCCATCGGGTGGTGCCATGTCAGGCTCCTTCTCAGCATTCTCCACAGCCAAGGTAGCGAATTGATTTGAGGTGGTGACCGGAGCCACCGTGTGCACCGACCCACTAGTTTCTCCCACAAGTCTTCCGGAGGATTGCCAGACCTTCGGATCAACTTTGCCAACTCTCGGGTCCGACTTTCTCGGTCTAGATGGGTCACGAGCATTTTGGGACCTCGTTGGGTTCGAGGCCCCAACCGACTAGTCTCGGCCCCCGGGGCCTTTTCTATTTCTCGAGGCATCTCTGGTTCGGGACGCATCCCTCCCCGCGGGCTTATTTTTTGCATAGTTTGCCCGCCTAATTTTCTCCCTCTCTTCCGGGCCTGGACAACCGGCACCGTAGTGGCCAAATTCTTGGCATATCCGACAATATTTAGGTAGCGCCTCGTACACAATTTCTTGTGTGAATTTCTCTCCCCCCGGAAGGATGATTTCAATGTTTTTCCGGGGTTCATCGAGCACATTGATGATAACTTGGACCCGTGCACCATCAAGGGTTTTGCGCAGTATGGTGCACTCATCAACCATAACCGGCGTGCCCACCGAAGAGGCAATCTTTCCAATAGCCGACTTATTCCATAGGGACAGAGGGAGGGCCGGAATCCGGATCCAGATAGGGACATTAACCTTCATTTTCCTCTTGAGGTCGAAGTCTTCCGGGGTTGGCTCCAGCACCAAGGGGATGCCGAAGATCGAATGTGGCCCGTTTTCCCGAACTGTTTCCATATCCTTAGCGATTATGAAGCTAAAGATGATCCAGCCCTTCCTATGGAATGCGTAAAGTCGGGGAAAAGGGTTTTAAAAAAGGCGTCGTAAATTGGTTAAAAAGGCTCTTTGGGGTCCAAGGGGCGCGAGGTTCCGCGCCTTGGGGCGACACCCTCCCCCCCCGCGTGTACGACATTGCGGGGCCTTGAGCTGTCTCGGCCGGGGAAAACTCCCGGATAGGTGGGGCCTTTCCACCCCCTTGGGATTTTGCGGGCCCGGGGGTCAAATGCCCGAGGTGAGCGGATGAAATTTTGGGGTTGCAGGGCCCGTTGTGCGGGGGACTTTTTCCGATCACGCCCCGAGCCGAGTCTTTTTGGGGACGGACCACGTTCAACAATGTCCCCGGAGGTTAGGTGAAACAAAAATGAAAAGTTTTGGAAGTTTCCAAAGGGCGGAGGCCCCAGGGGTGCGGAGGTCCCGAAGCGGCACGCGGGGGCTCGGCCCCCGGGGCCCCCGCCACCCCCCCCGAGAATGAGCCCTATTGAGAAACACAATGACCTTCCGCCCTAGACGTTCCGTGGACTTGAATCATCAAAGATGAAGGATTAAGGGCAGCGAGCAAGAGTTGCAAGAGGAAAGAGAAAGTTGGAGAGAGTGTGGAGTCTAGAGAGAAGTCAGAGAGAATTCTTCTAGAGAGAGAAAATCTCAACCACACTACCCTCCACATCCGTGCTCTTAGCTAAGAGCATGGAAGTGGGCCCGGACCCACTTTTACTCCTTGTCCTTATCTAAGAGCACAACACCCACATCCGTGCTCTTAGCTAAGGACAAGCTCAAGGTTCCCACCATTCTATTATTCAATTTAAAATAAAAACATTTCCACAATATTAAAATGCATTAAAAATACCTGGAACACTATTACAAATTACAAAATAATTAAAAATTACATAATTCAAATCCTAAAAATTAAAAATTACATAATTAAAATCTTTAAAATTAAAAATTACGTAATTAAAATTCATAAAATTAAAAAGACCCACTACTCGTTGCCGAATTTTGCCCAAATGTGATTGATTTGATCTTTTTGTAGCTCAATGTGGGCTCTTGTATCGCGCATTGTGTGTCTCGTTGCCGTATGCACACCTCGACGTGGGGGAGACCTCGCGGTTGAGCTTCCGGCTTCATCCTCGTCGTAAAAGTTAGCCGCCCTCGGTCCTTCGTCAGCTATAATCATGTTGTGCAAGATAATACACGTGTACATGATGTCGGCGATATTCTTAACGTACCAAAGCCGAGAAGGGGACTTCACAATGTTGAATCGGCCTTGAAGGACACCAAAAGCTCTTTCGACGTCTTTCCGAGCAGACTCTTGACGCTGCGCAAAAAGAATCCGTCTCACGAAAGTCGACCACCTTGGGTAGATACCATCGGCG
This sequence comes from Salvia hispanica, assembly GCF_023119035.1. Lineage (NCBI taxonomy): Eukaryota > Viridiplantae > Streptophyta > Magnoliopsida > Lamiales > Lamiaceae > Salvia > Salvia hispanica. The sequence continues at coordinate 51,005,737 of NC_062965.1, read as the reverse complement.
AGATAGTAACCCATGTGGTATGCATTTCCGTTGACGGTGAAGTCGATCGCCGGTGCTACACCATTCAAAACATCATCGAAGAGTGGTGAAGAATATAGCACGTTCAAGTCATTGTTGGATCCGGCAACACCGAAATATGCATGCCAAATCCATAGGCGGTAGTCGGCGACCGCTTCAAGGATAAGCGTTGGGCCGCCGCCTTTGTGGCCGCTTAAGTATTGCCCCCTCCAAGCAGTCGGGCAATTCTTCCACTTCCAATGCATGCAGTCAATGCTGCCTAGCATACCGGGAAAACCGTGGACTGTTTCGTGAAGATGAAGCAACCGTTGACAATCATCGGTGGTGGGTGCCCGAAGGAATTCCTCGCCGAAAGCAGAACGAACGCCGTCGCAAAAATTCTTGAGGCATAGGATTCCAGTTGACTCACCGACATGCAAATACTCGTCGAAGAGGTCAGCCGTTTGCCCAGTAGCAAGTTGTCGGATGGCACAAGTACACTTTTGCAACGCCGAGAGACTTTGCCGACCGGTTGCGTCTACACCTGATTGAAAGTATTCAACACGGGTGGACAATGTGTTGACAATACGCATAAACAACCGTTTTGACATGCGAAAACGGCGCCGAAAGTAATCTTCTGGATACCGCGGCTGGTCGGAAAAATAGTCGGCAACGAGCCTTTCGTGGGCTCCCTCCCGATCACGAGGGATGTAGCGACGTTTTGATCTAGTTGGTTGAGGAGGAGGGGCGGGGGTATTGGCGGCGACATAGGCTTCATAGGCGGCACGATATTGTTCATAATATTCTTGTTCTTCGCGCTCCGCTTCCGCAATGAGATCGGTGAAATCCATTTTTGAATTTTTTAGAGAGGGTTTGAGTGAGAGAGGAAGATGTAGATGATTTAGTATGAAAAAGTATGAATGAGAGATAATTTGATGTGAAAAGTGGATGATGAATGTGTGTATTTATAGATGATTTTGGGATTAAAAAAAAATCACAAAAATCCCAAAAAAAACGTCCATAAACGGCTCTATTTTTTGGGAATCCAAATTTTTTTTCTCTAATATTTGGTATTATTTCGAATTATTTCTGATTTTTTTTTTGATGATTCACTTGGATTTTACATGATTTTAGAGGGTAGTTTTACTTGGTTTTGATCATATATTGTGTACTTTGAGACATGGTTATAGCTACTTCTCTATTATGTTGGTATTTTGACCATTTTGTGAAGAATGTGTAGAAAAATGTACAAAATATATGGATGTGCAGCTGCTCAATGTTCGAGACAGCTTTTCTGGAGATTTTGAAGTCCGATTCGCATGTAATGCATACCATTCTCTTCTTCTTCGAAAGAGCTTCGCGTGGATATCTTAAACGTCTCAATCGGAGTTTGGTAGAAGAAGTTATGGCCGTTTTACCAAGACTGCGCAGAGCAGTGACATAGCTGGCGACCCGCCAGGTTCGCATGCAAACGAACCTGGCGACCCGCCAGCAAAACACGAAAAAAACGCCGTAAGCAGCTGGCGACTCGCCAGCTTCGACGCACACCCAACCTGGCGACCCGCCAGCTTCGTCCGACAGTTTATTTCGGGCCCAAAGTCAACCCTAGGTATATATATGCCTAGGAAACGCCTCCAAACACAACTTACACGCCTCCTACCCCAAAAATACCACTTTTTCACCTAGGAAGAAGAGAAGAACGAGCAGAGGACGAGTATTCATCGCAAGATTGAAGACGAGGCCTCCAATCCGCCCAATCCAATTCTAGGAGTTTCTACTTTTAGTTTTATTCTTGTTCAAACAATGTTTTTGAATATTTCTTTGAATATTTCTTTGACTTTTGTGATGAACATGAGTAGCTAAATCCTTCGTAGAGTTCTACGGGGGAGATACAATGATTCTTATGTTTAATTGATTTCCTTTTTCTATGCCTTGGCTCATGTGGTTATTTTGATTTCTTCTGTGCTTATACATTTATTTGACTGATCACCTTATAAATGCATGTGGATTTTACTACAAGAACTGAGAAGTGAGTAGTTTAATTTGAAAGAGAAGAAATTGACGTCTTTGCCAATATAATCGAGAGATTTGAGCCTTTGAATGAAGCTAAGTATCTTAGGAGCTATTAGGAGTTGTTGCCTTAGTTCTAGGAAGGAGACTTCGGTTCTAGGTAGCAATCTACAAATTATATGCTTTGAGAAAAGATATAGTTTTACCTTAGTGATAGCTTAATAACCCTTGAGACCCTTTGTTGGCATAGTTTGGAAATTAGTTGAGCATATGATAGTTGTTATCGATCCCGTAGGATTCTACCCTTCTCATCTTTGATCTACATCCGTTTTCTTATTTGCTTTTAGTTCTCTAGTTGTTTTTAATTGTTTTTACTTTGCTTTTAAGTAGATTTAGAAAACCCAAACTTTCCGATTCATCTAGATAGTAGTTGAGGTTGGTTCGTGGTAATTAGGTTGACACTGATTGTCTCTGTGGATACGATACTCTTTGCTTACTATTTGCTACATTAGCCCCGTAGTCGGTTGCTACCAAGCGGACTTAAAAGCAATAAAACATAGGCTAAGGTTTCATTTAAAGAGATTTGACCAAAGTATTAAACGAACTATCAAAGCAATAAGTCAACGGTTTAATCAAGAAAATCAATGAAGAATAGATACCATAAACTATGATCAAAAATCAAGGGTTCGACATAAATTCAACAAAACCACAACATGTCTCAATCTTCTAAACCGAAGGGAATAAGTTCAAAATAGCCAAATGATACTAATAAGTTTCAAAAATTCAGCGGAAACGACCAAGAGAAAGTGAAGCCATGTATGAAGACACAACTACACTCGAAGTTCAAAATATCCATCTTAATTAATTAAATGTGCTCAACACCCGCCACCGCTCGTCGCCGTTCAACCTGCACATAAGGAAAACACATGCAGGGCTGAGTATTTTGAAATACCCAGTGAACTCGTTGCCAAAACATTTTATTAGTTATGCCACCCTTACCATATTGAACTCGAGTTTTGCAATTATCAAAATAAATATCATCGAGTATCACAAAAATATTTTCTTAGACTGGCCAGTCAAACAACTCCCCACTTTCTCAACAATTTCCACAATCACAACATTACCATGGTGCGATGAAAGTGTGGCCACACTTTTCGCCCACGAGACCGGCCGACTAGCAAGGACGGCTCCCGATCCCACCGTGTACACAGCCTGGTAGGGTTTGCGGCCCTACTCAGACCCGAATTCATTTATACATATCCATAGCCCTATAGCCCAATGGAGCGAACTCTCAAACTAGGCATCAGGCGCACAACATCATCAAAAATAATCACAGGCATGGCATAACAGTTTAAACCACCCTTATAACACCACAATCAATATTTTTGGTAATAAAGAAGTTTAGTGAGTAAAGCCACCTTGACTGCTTAGATTTCAAGTACGTTTCTCTCTTTCGTTATCCGGCTTCACAACCGAGGTTTCACCTTTTAATCACATATGCACATATCATGTATTAGCTTCAACATCAACTCCTAAATCATGCATGTCCCAAAGGTTCCCCTTTTTCCCACCGATCCAGTTTACGTTTATCATTCAAACCAAGTCATATTCATCATATAAGTTTATTCACTCAACAATCCTAGATCTAACATCAACTTATGTCACACATGAGGGTCGTTCACGTGTCACACACACACACACGCACACACACACGCACACATATATTCCATATACCATTTAACCCACTTTCACTCAATCTAGATGCATGGGGGTTCAAGAATACCGATTAATCGGTTAGATGAAGTGAGATTAATATGTAGGTACCTTTTCTTGTCAAAACGAACGGTAGAAACAAAGTAGAGACTTGATTCTTCAACAATACTTGAGGCTCAAACTCTAATTCTTCTCAAAAGATGAAGAATTATTTGAGAAAAGTTGAAGGAAATTGAGAGAGAGAGAAGAGAGAGAGAGTGGCGTGTGCAATGGGGGTGGGAGGCGAAAATTTTAGAGTTAGGGTTAGGTTTTGCTCTTATTTATAGGGTTCAATAAAATCTTTAGGTAATTAAATAGAATATTTGAGAAGATTTGATTCTCCACAATTAAATAAAACAAATATTGTGGAGTAGAGAGGAAGAAATAAAAAGTGGCGTGAATTAGGGTTTCAAGGCTAGAGATTTTCGAAAATCATGGCCTTTTATTTAGCCAAGATTTTGTTAAGTATATTTTTTGGAGTAGAATAAAATATCACGGAGCAAATAAAATAATAATTCTCCCACTTAAAGATTGGAAATAGGAGTGTATTATGGCTCTTCCATAAGGAATAGATTTTAAATATTAACTAAAATAAGATATGGCAAGATCTCCTTGAGGTATGGTAAGATTTGCTAGAATATTTAATTTTAGGTATGGAAGGAAATCAATAAGGGATCAATTAAACAAATAAAATAATTCTTCCTTCCCAAAAATAGGTGATTTTCGAAAACAAATAAAATAATTCCTCCTTCCCAAACTTTTTATCTTTGAGAAATAGAGAATAATTGGGTTTTGGATTTAATTTGGATAAATATCTCAAGAATTAAATTAAATCCGAAAAAATAGGATTTCTCCCCAATAAAGTCAAGGGGTTCGAAAATTTCAAAAAGAAGAATGTGGTTATAATATTTATGGGAATATCCTAATAATCCCACTCACCCTAAAACAATTAAATCATCACATAATTTCACCTTTAATTTAAATATTCATAAGCCACGTCATATACTCAACGAGTTTGACTTTTCAAACTCCAACGCAACCCTAGACACAACTCGGTCATAAGAACTTAGGAGATAAACTCGTTCATCATTTAATTCGCGTCTCCTATGCCATCAATAGCATTAATTAAGAAATTTTACGGCTCTAAAATTAGGGTTCGAAATTTTGGGATGTTACAGGTCGGGTTGGGAAAATCCTAACGAAATGAAAGTTCATGGTTTTAAAAACAAATCTCATAGTTCATGGGAAAAACCGGAATTCGGGGAAAGGTTTTGGTTTAAAAAGCCAAAAACCCTATTACGAATAATGAATTAAACACAAACCCTCATTCATCAATACATTCGAACATAATATAAGAATAAAGTGAAAAAAATGTATAACGCGAAGTGTAAATCTCACACTAAATATTGATTTTGCTCCAACCATTTACACTAAACTCAAACCCAAAAGAATATTCCTCACCCACTAACTTTTTATACTTTTCAATCATACCTATATGTTTTATCTAAATTACACACTAACCTTATGACACTTATCAATAACTTAAATTAAATTAAATAATATGATAAGATTTATTAATTAATATAACTATATATGAAATCTATTATTTATTAAATCAAAAAAAATACTAGTACTACAAAAGTTATCAAAAGGTATAAATAGGTTAACTAAAATTCAAAATTAAACTTTATTTAAAGATACCACAAGTATATACATTAGGTATCGTTTTAATTATTAATGTTTAACCGTTGTTTGTTATAGTACTTGATAACATATATAGTTTGATATTATGCATTAGGCATAATATTAGTTTAAAATTAAATATTTTTTTGTCAATTTTTTAAACTAAAATAAATCAATTCTTAATATTAAAATTTAAAAGCTATTAAATTATGTAGAAATTTAATAAAGCATAACTAATCAATATTAATAGGCATAATATTTCTATTTGTTAATTTAGAAAAAAAAAACGTGTGTAGCTTTTTAACTAATCAATAACATGTGTATATACTAATATGCGTCAGCCCACTAATTAATTACCAACCAAATATTAATAGAATAAAATTAGGTTTTTTTCTATCTTCTTCTTCTAGCCGCTGGAACAGTGCCGGTAAGTTTTTGTTTCTGTGTATTTTTACTTCTCTCCCTTCCCCTCTTTCTTCCCTTTTCTTTCTTATGTTAGATAAATATAAAATGATTTGGACTTGAATGTAATAAAACAAAATCTGAAAAGTTTTTTGGTATACTTTTAGTGCAAACCTAAAGATAGGTATTTTTTCTTCAAAAACCTATAATTTGAATGAGGTGATCCTCTCCGGTATTCTTCTACTGCATTTTAAGTTTTGCAGTACTGTTGGAGATGGTCTAACGTGTACTCATAATACGTATCTAACTGCCAAATAGTTTTGAGTACACACATAATTCAACATTCAAGCATCAACACATTCGAACATAATATAAGAATAAATTAAAGTGAAAAAAATGCATAACGCGCAGTGTTTATACATATAACGTGTACATACATATTTTTTTTGTCAAATAGTTGAGTACAAACATAATTCAACATTCAGGTTTCATAATCCTCAACAAAATCCAACGATTTGCTATCCGTAGATTTAGGAAACAACATAGTAATACAATGGAAACAATGGGATAACACCGACATATGACCCCTTCTGTTTCTCATTTGCCTGCTTTTGCTACCTCAATTGCCTTAAAAATGACAAATTAATATAGGATGTGAGAGTACATAAATGTTTAAAACATGTTATGAGATGTAAACAACTATCACACATAAGCATATATACTTGGTCTTGTGTTGGGAGTCCGAGATGTAGCAACACATAGAAAAAGCTCTAACCTTCCCTCAATTTTAGATTTCAAATTATCTTTCATAAACTAGGTAGTAAGAAAAGGAGCAGCCATCAACCTAAAACAAACATATTACTACAGTACTTCCTCGGTCCCATTAAAATAGATACATTTTTCTATTTTGATCCTTTACATAAAAAGTAGACAATTTCTATTTTTTATAACTTATTTTTATGTAATGAGGTGGGCCTGTTCAATCACTTTCACTTTTTCCATGTATGTCTTAGTTTCCCAATTATGCATAAAAACTCGTGTCAGCTCAGATCTCTATTTTTATAGGACGGACGGACGGAGTATAATAGTACAACAAAAATACTAAAGTTTAAATTACAATTGCATGCATTGTAGTGAAGAAAGAAATGGACTTACGTGGTTTGTGCAAATTATATGAAGTTGGAAGGCGGTCATGCTAACCAAGAAAAGGCACAGCGAACTTTAAAGCCAGGTTTCATGGCCGAAGTGACGGCCGAGAAATTGCAGTCAACTAATTCAATTATGGGAGTCATGACAGTCGAAGGATCACGTTTCCAATCGAGTTTTTGTAACTTGTAGCAATGTCGTATGCTAAGGAGGTGAAGCCTTGGGAGGCTTCCATGTTGGACTCTCCATCGCACCAAATCAGTGTCTTCAATTACAAGTTTCTTGAGGTTCAAAAAACATCCAAATTTTATATCCCACTTTGGGCCTTGAAAGGCATAATGAAATAACTCAAGGCTCTTAAGACTTGGTAACTTTGAACCAATGTCATTCATGTGCTTCCATGGGCACCCCAAGCCATTCAACTTCAATATTGTCAAACTTGACGGGAACATTGAAAGAGGGACCGTTGACTCATACTTCATCTCAGGGTTCATTACAATATATGAAAGTACGTTCAAATTCTGGAGTTCTTCTGATATATAACCCAAGCCACTCAATGCATTATCATCATCATCGACATCGTATGGCTTCAAGTTTATTATAATCTCTAATTTCTCTAATTTAGAATTTCTTTTGAGAATTTCTCGGGTACAACTCTTTGGACTCACACCGGAAATAGTGGAGAGATTTTCCAAAGTGGCATCAAAGTTAGGGGTTGGTAGGTCTCTTCCCAAAACAGTAATTCGTTGCAACTCTTGCATGTCCCATATTTCCATTGGCATGTATGACACAACTCCACGATATTTAATGTACACATGTGGTTGGAAGGTGAAAAAGGTTGGATATGGAAATAGGGAGATCTTTGTTGTAAGATAGGGCAAGGTACTTTAAACAAATAAGTTTTAGAATTTCAATTGGGATGTGGTAAAATCGGACCTTACAAGCATCAAGTACCCTGAGCAATTTGAAATCCATGTCCTCTATTGGCACTGGATATCGGTGGTAAGGACCAAAACAAAGGAGAGAACGGGTAGTGGATGCACAATCACTTTTTATTGAACCATACACTTGTTTGAAGGCAAATAACATGTTACTATGGGCACACAATCGGCGTTGGTCTTTTATAACATCATCGCCACAACTTTGTAAAACATGCAGAAACCTGATCTTACTAGCTTCTTTCTTACACATATGCTGCCAGCAAGAATGCACGCGAAACTAGTTTGTTAAAAACCATGATTTTGGGTTTAATTCGTTTAGAACAAGGTGATACTGGTGATCAAGCTTATCCCAACAGTCCGAAATAAAATCATTCAAAGTTTCTTTTCCAATTGGCTCAAGAAACCCCTCAGCAATAAACCGGTCCCAGAGAAAGTCTATTTCGATATCACTATATGGAGGAAAAGATCCCAAATAGAGGAAAAATGTTTTTAGATATTGAGGTAAGTAGTTATAGCTTGGGAAAAGTACCTCTGATATTTGATTATATGCATCCACAAAGACTGAATTATGTTGTTTTTTGGCTACCTCGGTCCATAATTCTTGGATACTCTTGTTAAGCTCTTCACGGTTTAGGAGCTCTTCAGTCATACTCTTGTTGGCTTTTGATAGGAGCTCTGCAACTGTGACTATCATAAGCGGAAGGCCTTCACATTTCTCTGCAATCTTCTAGCCCAGTTCTTCAAGGTGAAGAGGGAAACCCTTTTCACCGAATATTTTTGCACCCAGTAATTTCTTACTTTCTTCGTCATCCAACAAGCATAATATACCCTTCGAAGTAGGATCCTCCAATTCTTCAAGTCTTTGCCTACTTGTAAGCAAGACTCGGACATTACTCTCATCTATATACTTATCCAATACTCGTGTATCCCATTCCCATACATCATCCATCACGATGAGGCATTTCTTATCCTTCAATCTTTTCCCCAAAAGTCCAAGTAATTTCTTGTTGTCATCATTGTCTCCTTGGGTGACCATCTGGTCGTAAGTTGTATGATCCACTTGAGCTAGAATGCTTCGTAATATTTCATTGTATTCACACTTTCTGCCCACTCTCACCCATGCTCGAAGCCCGAAATGTCTCTTAATCGCTGGATCGTCAAATACTTTCTTTGCAAAATTGGTCTTTCCAACCCCTGCCATCCCAACAATTGATAACCACCCTCCATTTTCAGCAAGAAGAAGATCCTTGGCTTCTTCAAATTGATCAGTGTGTCCAATCATCTCTGAGCCGATTCCACCAATATCAATTCTTGAGGAAATAGTTTCGCCTTCTTCTTCGGGCATATTCAGCAGCTCAATATCGTACTCCTCCTCCATCACCGCCACCCTCTCGAGTAAGTAATCAACATAGTGCTTTAGACTCTGTAGATCAAAAGAGAAAGACAAGTGATCTCTCTCACTTTCGAGCTGTGGAAGAATCTGTTCATACACATGAGATTCCAGTAAATCTTCGAATTCCATACGACCTCTTTGATTCGCTCGTCCAAATCATTCATCTTTGTCCTGATCTTGCAGTAGCAGGTGTCGTCCAATTTTAGCAGAACTTTCTGCAAGCAACCCATGGCATCGTAGGCAGGTTGTAAGATTTGTGGAGAGGGAGAAACTAGCAAAATGCGCGACGACTGCAAAATGCACTGAATCGTATTCTTGAGAGAAATCGTTGCACTATAAGCAGCCATCACCAAACTGAAATATGAGTTATCAAGGAGGCTGCAATTGCTAAATTGATTTTGCTAATCACAATGTATTGCTTATCAACAAATATCAAGCAATTGATTTTGCTAGTCACAATGTATTGCTTATCAACAAATATCATTTGTCTACTAGTGTTCAATCATTGAAGTTAACAATCAGCATTGTTAATAGTGCAAAACTAATATAAGCCGGCTGAGGAGAATAATATTTTTCCATCAGTATTGTTAATACAAAACTACAGTAATATTTTTAGACAAGTTAATGGATCGAAATATGTATTAAAAATTTAAAAACGTATCATAACAAAATATGTTATTTTTATAGAATGGAGGGAGTATAATTTTGACAATTATACTCCACTTGTTTTACATTTTCAGTATAAGTGATAGTATATTTTCCTTTTTAAGTTTTTGCACTCGAAATGAAATATTTCTTAAAATAGAAATAACATACTTTCAGATTTTTTTTCTTTTATTACTTTATTATATTTCACTTAACTCATAAAATAACACTACTTAAAAGTTTAATACCGAATTGGAAATATTCCACTTAAAATGGGACGAAACGAGTATATATCAACAAATTAATTATGGGTTTTGTTCTATGCAAAAGTCATTCTTAATACAAAAATGCTGAACTAAGTATACGAATGTCATTTTTAGGTCATTATTAGCTTATTTTTAGGTCATTATAGTAAAGATGACCTAAAATAATCTTAACATGACATCATCCGAATTTTATAATGTGACATAAAACTGTTTATAATGACCCTCCGTGTTTTATAATTAAGTTTATCTCGATATACTGTCATAAAAAAGTTCAGAGACCGCTTTGTAATTAATAAAAGTCTAGGGACTACATTCTACAAGAAGTAAAAGATTTGAAGTAAGAAGAGCCACGAATGATAATGGCGCATTTTTCTCTTATCCGAAACATTATTTTTTTTCGTCGCACGAAATCGAAAGGATACTACCTACTGGTAAGCTCACATTTCAATTGATCTAATTTTGTGAAGTTTGTATGCTGATTCACGGTCTGCATTATCTATTTTCTCGTGTTTGTATAGTTTCTGCTCATAAGTAATGAAGGTGTTTTTGATTTTTTTGGATGAATCGATGGGGATGTATTACTGCTTTTTGTCGAGTATCTGTTGATTTGGGCTATATTTTAAATAATTGCAGTGGTTTTAATCGGGTGAGAGTTGAGATTTTGGAATTGTTAAGAAACTAATAATTCTAATGCTTTTGTTTAGGTTAATTTGTGTTTGTACTTATTCAAATTCGTCAATTTGAGCTACTAATTGCCATAAATTTGTGAACTGAAATCTGAAACTAAGTTAATTTTTAAGATCATTGGAAAGGCGCATTAGTTTGAAAATGTGATGTAGAAGCTATGAAGGAAATGTTAAGAATTCCTTATGGTAGAGTCTAGTTACAAAAATTACTAGCTAAACCGCGTTTTGTAGAGTCTAATGGCCTTTTCTGTGTTCGTGGCGGATTGAAAGATCATAGGAAGCGAGAAAGTATAATTCTGATGAAATGTTGGCACTGATAAATATGATGGTAGTCCAACTCTTGAATGGCAGTTGCTTAAACAATACGATTTCGACAAACGTAAACAGTTCGTGTTCATATTTAGTACTGTATAGCGAGATAAGACTCTTTATAAAGATTCAATTTACAATACTTGATATTTCTCCACTTGTGCTTTTCCTGGATGTTTTTGCTAGTAAGAAACAATAACTCTGCTGTCGGTGTTACATTGAGAAAAAGTATCAATCTTTAGCATTCAGAGTGTCTCTAGATCTGTTAACTTCGTTCGTTTTACATAAACATCCACAATAATAGTTGCAACATTGCAAATTTCAGAAGAGTGCCTCCGAGTGTCTTACGTCTCATATTGATGCTAACATTATTTTATCTTTATTTACAGATTATCCACCGAGGCTGGCAATCATCTACAGTTGATGGTTGCTGTGTGGATGACAGTTAAAGCTTGCATTATGATCCTAGGCAGATTATGAGGATTTGATCGGAAACTGGTGTCGTATTGTCCGGAATAGTGGTTTATTTCATTCTGCATCGATACCTTTCAAAACCTGGATGTATGGTGCACACTCTGTTCACATTTTCAGCTCCATTTATCTTTTTGAGAAAAATAAATGGACATATCGATTTTGGGAGTTCCATGGTATATAGAAGCTTGTTTTGGGTTAAAGGTAACTCGGTTGATTTGAAGGCAGTGCCCATATGCCAAACTGGGAATTCTTTACTTACTAGAAGGAACACTTCTTATATGCATTCATCTAAACTCAAGGGTGTGCTGGATAATAATGTCGAAGAATCATCTGATGTTGATGATGATGATGAGCTCTGTCCAGTTGAATGTGTAAAAGAGTTTTATACTGATGAAGAATTCTTAACGATTCTTGAGAAGGCTAAGGAAACAAATGCATTAGTTGTTGTGGATTTTTATCGAACTTCCTGTGGAAGCTGCAAATACATCGAACAAGGCTTTGTAAAGATATGCAAGGGATCTGGTGATCAAGATGCTCCCGTTATTTTCCTGAAACACAATGTGAGTGTATTTATCAACTTCTTGAACCTCCCAATAGTTTTGATTTTACGAGTATGATACCAATGCTTGTACTTTTACCTAAAACAAGCTCTTTACTTGTTTACCCTCTTCTTTCTTCTGTCAACTACTTTAGGTAATTGACGAGTATGATGAACAATCCGAGGTTGCTGACCGCCTCCGAATTAAGGTAAGATGTTTCAGCTGTGGGAATTGGATATGAGTTTATATTATTACATGACAAGATAATATCTTCCTATCAAAATTTCACATTTAAGTCTAAAGTAAAACTGTTAAAATTTTTATGATGTTTGGAGCTCTTCTTATAGCAGCCACACTGCATATCTATGATCGAAAAATTTCAGCATGCCTTCCATATCTAAAGTAAATTCATGTAATGCAGACGGTTCCACTTTTCCATTTCTACAAAAACGGTGTCCTACTTGAAGCGTTTGCAACCAGAGACAAGGAGCGAATACGCGACGCCATTCTCAAGTACACAGGTTCTGCTCCTCAAGAAGTCGAATCGATTGCATGATGTTTATAGTATTTTTCTTGTATTACTACCATACGACTCTAGCGACGCTGGTGCATAGATTATTCAGTCGCTACATTTGTAACTTACTTCCTACATGTTGAAACTCAAATTAGCAGAACAAGTACTGATATATAATATGAGTTGCTAAACTCGATTGTATCATTGGAACACCAGAGTAAAGCAAATATTACCACTATATAACTCTCATGGACTGCTACTAATATCAATAATTGGTTTTAAGATGGAACCTCGTAAAACTTCTATCATGGTATCAGAGCCGCTCGCTACTGTGTGCAGAAACTTCAATTTATGTAACAGTATATCCCGGCCTTCATGTTTACTATGCATATGATCATAATGTGGTGAAGTAGATTTTTCAGATATGAGATTTTAAGATTCAAGTAAAAATCGGCATTCTAATTTGGCATTTTTGCTATGATTAATTAGTGTGTTCAGCACAACCTGTCAATAAAATTCTCATTCACAGCATGACTTTTCAAATGTTGTCTTTCATTTTTATTTTTGGCAGTTACAACACACCCAGTTTTTTTTTTTTTATGTTTGAGTGACATATCCACAATGGTTTTTGGTTTGGATTGGACTTTTTAAAATCAGGTTGGACTTTTCAAATATTTTGTTGTAACAGTTTAAGTTCCAATCCACAGTCATGAAAGAAATTTACAGGATTCCACTTTAAAACCAATTATTGATAAGGGAAGTAGCCCATTAGATGCATATAGTGGTGTCAGTTTTCTTTTACACTGACGTGAAAGGATATTTAAAAATGAACCGACGTGAAAGGATATTTAAAAATGAAATGAACAAATATCTCACTTTGATGTAAAGTATTAAATAGAATCACTAAATAAGTCTCATGGATTACTCCACTTATTACCAATTAATTTTAAGATCGAACTCATGGATTAGGATATCATACCTTTCACATCCTAGTGACATAGTAACATCTTACCAAAGTATTAAAAAACAAGAAAATATGACAAAAATGTTAGAACAGAGGGGCCTGAATCCTGAGATAATAGTAAAGAAAAGTAGTTCATATCTTTGAGAGTATGCTCTCCAGCTGAGTGTGGGGCAACTAGACAACAATGTCTCACACAACACCTGGTTCACTCTAAGCCTCTCATTGAAAAAAACAGACCACTTTATGTAAGAACAAAAATGGTCTCAACACTTGGCCTCAAGCATGTGGAACATCATCCCATCATCACCAATTAAAAACATCTTACAATCCATTCAAGACTTTCTCTTTTTCTAACAAAAGGGTGTAACCCCATTTCTTTTATTCCCCTCCCATCATTACATCACACCTCCCCTTTTTGTTTCTATCTCATATCAAAGTCAATAAGAAAAAATTAAAATAGGACTAATAGCCATCAAATTTAATCATAAAATTTAATCTCGGAATATTAAATCACATTCAAATTTTTCCTATTGTCTCGTCCATCTGCAAAATGTCGTCATTTTGAAATCATCAAAAGACAAATATTTTGTAGATAGATGAGACAAGTTCAAAAAAATTGAAAATAATTTCACACTTCATATGACTGACAAAAAATCTGACCAAACCTTTTTATTTAAATGACTATATATATTATTGAAATTGAATACTAATTTGATTTCTAATAAATAGCTAGTACATACAATTCTTGCATGCTAGCTGCAATTGATGCAGTCTTGCAAACTAGAATTTGAACATTAAAAGAAAAAAACTAGAGGGATGTATCTTTATACCTCCCTCTCCAACATAGATGCAAATGAGATTAGAAAACAAAAAAGGCAACAATAATAATTAATGTGATGAAGCAATGTGACAATATTTTATGGTGATGTGATGAGAGATTGTTTGGTCCATTGATCTTCTTCATCATCTTTTTCTCTCCAAAATCTGGCTGGGAGTCCATGCAAAGGAATTGGAAATGGTCCAAACTGAATCCCACTTTCAGATTCCACCAATTCATACCTACAACAACACAATCCAAAATCATGAGAAACACTAGCCATAAAAGAAAATATCATGCACCACTTACTAAAGTGGTCCCTCTCCCACTCCAATCATGTACTTGACTCGGCTCGATTCGACTCGATTCCTATGATATTCTTACACATAGGCTGAGGACAGATATAACATGGGATTCTTTCCACAGTGAGTGCTTTCTCACTTAATTGGTTCTTTTTTCCATTTGTGGATATCATCTCTAGGTTTAAGTCACCTATTAGAAAGCAATATCAATTCATTTACATCACCTCATTTTAGATCTATCCAATTAATAGGATACTGCACTGAACATATAAAGTACCGTATTCTCCATCAACATTAGTTGCACAAGAAAAGATTCAATTTTTGTACTAAACTGTATACAAAATCGAGATATACAATCTCATAGTAATTTTTCTGCGTTCGCTCCTAACTCAACTCCATTATTAGGAGGCACAAACATGTGCACTAAAGTGATTAAAATGGGACAAATTGATGTGAATATATATATACCTGAATTGAGAAGCTAGGTGATGCACCAAAATGAGCATTTGCAGCTTAGCAAGTTCGTTACCGGGACAAGAGTGAACTCCACCTCCGAAAGGGAAAAACGTGTTTGGTTTTGGTGAATCCTACAATTTCATGCACACATTTAACGTTGCCAATCAATCATGTCTCAATATACAAGTACACACCACTATTAGTGGATGTCTTGTAATGTAGAAAATTCAACATGGCATATGAATAAACAAGTAAGAATATCTTGGGAATCTTGTGAATAATTATTTAGCTTGCTTTAAAATGTGTTTTTTGTGTTTCACTTTTTAATGCACTAGATGTGATAAAAGTAATGTATATATATGTACCTCAAATCTTGTTGGATCAAACTTTTGAGGGTCGGCAAAGAATTCTGGATTGTGATGAATATTCCTAAACAAAGGCATGACTTTCCATCCTTTTGGAATTAGGCATCCTGAAGAAATACCAAATTTATGTGTGAATTTGGTTACAAAAATATCGTATTTACTCGTTCATTAGACTAATAAAACGAATTTTAGAAAATCTCAAAAATTCGTCGCGAATTGCACCTTTATATTCTACATCCGTGACTGCCTCTCTGAAAGTGAAAGAAATAATGCTTGCCATTCTCAAGGTTTCCATGATCACCTGAAATATTTTTAAAAATTAGAGCTATTTTTCAAGCTGACATACTCATATACTCCATATTAATTTGAAATGTGTACATCATTTTTAAAAAAATACATCCAATCCTAAAATTCATGTGTATTATGAAAATTAATAGAATATGATAAAATCCACCAACAATATTATGTACTTGTGATGCATGTAGTATTTATACTACACTACTAATTCAGTTATTCAATGTAAATACATGACCTTTCAGTATTTTTCGGGTTTTTACCAAGACCATTTTTTAATGCAAATACACGAACTTACTAGTGTTCTAATTCTTGCCCTGGCGGGAAATCAAATTAGAATTGATCTGACTTACACATAACATATCACTACTATAGCATGTCAACATCCTAGTGATTTTGACACGCCATAGTTAATGTATTTACAAGCAAATAATCCTCGTAAAAACCATTGTTGTTTTCTTGCATGCAATTAAAAAACCTAAATTAAGTCATTATCTATGTGTATGTATATCTTCAATTAAGACAACAATAAATGTAAAAACCTTGTTAGTTAAGGGCATATTTCTTGTCTGATTCCACGTCAAAACACTCTCTCCTTCGTCGTTGGCTTCGTATATCGCCTTCTGCTCAGCCTGCATGCCATTTTCCAACCGATCAATACACACACAAACACACACACACACAGAGATCTAAAGAGAGAAATACAGACCTTGACAGCCTGCAGAAGCTTAGGATTATCATGAAGGTATTTAACTAGCCACGTCATGGCGCTGGCGGTTGTATCTTGCGCAGCAAACAGAACTCCGATTACGTTATCACCGATCTGTTCATCGCTCAGAGCTCCGCCATTTTCGTCTTTAGAGCTCAGCAGACAGCTCAGTAAATCCTTCTCAGTCTCAACCACCTTCTTCTCCCTTCTTTCTCTGCTTATCTCACCGATAATTTCGCTCAGCTTCTTCCTCGCCTTCATAATTATCGTGAAAACAAACAATAATATTTAGCCATTCAATCGTGAAGATCTACTGTGGATGCATTTCTTCGAATATCAAGGGGTAATTTTTTTTTAGTTCTATTTTTTAGTACAGTTAATTTCACTATGAACGATTTTTAACGTTCGTTATAGTATTTTTAGTTAATTATTACGATAAAAAATCATTTTTCATTAAGTCGTCGTATATATATATATACGCAAATTTTGATTTACCTTTTCGCCTTCGTGTTCTTATTTAGTTTTTTTTTTCGAGTGCAGTTAAATTTACGGTGAATGCAGGGAATTTATGCGTTCGTTATAGTTATTTTAAATTTTACGATAAAAAATTGTTTTTCTTTAAGTTACACTATGTGTATGCAAATTTTGATTTATATACCTTCATGGCCTTTCTATATGTGGATCCTGGCAAATTTGTTGGGAAAGAATTGTAGCCTCTCTCAACTTCACCATAATTTTTCTTCAACTCCTGTTTGTAGCCAAGCTCGAGGTGTCCAAAAACGGCTAGGATGCCGACTTCGAATGACAGCTGTAGGTAGCCAGGTGTCGCAAGGTGAGCTCAGCAAGAATAAAACAGAAATCTCGTGCAAAACAGAAAGATATTATTTTTATAAGTATAAAGCAAAAGACCTTTTTCATCTCATTGTAAGTGTTGACTACTCCACCGTCTGCCCACGAGCGCAATGCTGCAACCACGGCCGCCTGGACTCCCGGGACAAGCCTGCGGAGCGACTCCGGGTACAGCCCGGCCCGAACGAGTTTCCTCAGCCGGAGATGGTAGTCGCCCTGGTGGAAGAAAAGGGCCTCCGGCCCGATCAAGGCCTCCTTGCTCTTTGGGAAAGTGGGCTTGAACAAATGGGCTTGAGTTACCAGGACAAATCGGGCCGCGTCCGGGCCCGCTAGCATCACACTAGGGTAACCTAGAATGTGAGTCTTGAAGATTTCTCCATACCTGAAAAAAAAAATTAAATAATTTAATTATTTTTATTTTTTGATATTTTTATATACTAGCAAAAATGTACGTGCATCGAGAAAAAGATCGCTCGCACCTTTTGTGTCGGGTGGAGAGGAAGATGTTTGGATCTTGGGAGTAGAGACGGAGGGTTTCGCCGATGAAGGGCCAGCCCATTGAGCCTGGCGGGAGTTTAGTCTTGCCGTCATTGCGTCTTATTTTAATGTATACTGATGAAATAAAATACGAGAAGATGACGAGCAAGACGGGGAGAAAGATGGAACAATTGTCCATATCTTTCTCTTGAGGTATTGAGATATATTAATGACTAAGGTTGTGTGAATGGTTGATGGGTATTTATAGGCGGGAGAAGGTTGTGAACGAAAAAAAAAGTGGCTAATAAAGTTCACTTTTTTATTAAGAAAATAATCAAATTTTATGTATATCGTTTTCCTTTTGTCTTTAATTTCATTTTACAAATTAGATTTTCTATCACAGTATTTTGGGACGTTTTTATTGCATTTATACAATTTGGTATAGTAACATGGAATAAGAAACGGTTGAATTTTTTTACCATCGGCAAGAGTTTAATATGCAAGACAAGATTCTGATTTTATTGTATAAATAAAAAATTAAATTGTCGATATATATTGTCGATAGGATGTGTCTAGCAATTCATAATTATATAAATTAAATGAAATACCGATTGATTTTTGTTGAAATAATTAATAAGATTTGTGATCATTTGCTCTCAAGAGTCAAGATATTATCAATATATTGAATCTATTGAATGACTGAGACATGACTTACTAACTAAATTCTACTGTACCTTATTTCTGGTTCATATCGTCCTCACCAAACAAAAAATTGTACCCTAAATGATCTGAAAAAATTTTACATCACCAAAAAATAAATAGCCAGCTGATAGCTAGCATTGATAATTTCTGAAGTTATAATAAGCTTACAATAACCCAATATAAAGTGCAACTTTGAACTAAGCAATATAGAGTTGTAATCAATGTCGAACCTTTCTTAAAGACCGAACTAGAGAACAAATCTGGGCCATAAGATCTAGTTTTTTGATGAGATATGTTGTTGTGTAAATTTTTTTCGCTCTTCATTACAAGCCAATTTTACTTCATTGTATAGGTTTATTACTTCATTCTGTACGTAATACATTGAAACTACAACATGTTTTTACTTGCTTCAAGTAGGTTTTGAAATGATTCAACATATGTTTCGTTCGAATTCATTGACATGAGTTTTTACTTTATTCACATTAAAAAATGCAATTTATTCAAGTGAATTTATTACTTCATTCAGAAACGTTATTACTTCATTGGATAAGGTTTTTACTTCATTCCAGTAGGACTTCAAATGCTTCTACACATACTTCATTCATATAATTTATTATATTATTCCATGTGTTTATTACACCATATCAGCGTCGTAGCGGTGATGATAGATATTGTAGAGAGAAAGAACGGCACGCGACGGCGAAACTGCATTTACGTACTAGAATGAAGTAATAATCCTATTAGAATGAAGTAAAAACCTACCGGAATGAAGTAATATATTTTGGAATGAAGTTAAATATTCGTAACGTGTTAGTATGACTTATTTACTTTCGGATGAATAAAAATAGATTGGTGATGAAGGAGAAAATAATTTATAAATTTGTGAATCTCATCCATAAAAAACTAGATCTAAAAATCCTAATTTAGTATGGTTCAATGGTTCAGTCTTTAAGAGTGAGGTTTGTGAATAATGGGACTCAAGTAATATATAATTAATTCATGCTTTAATTTTATACACAATATACATCACATTGATTTGCATCGTTTACCTCTTCCCTAGCTATGTGACACATATTGGTATAATCATACCAAAACTTTATAAGCCATAACACGTTTAAAGCTTGTGTCTACCATTAACATACCAAAGAGTTGCGTTTGCGATATATTTGTGTGTTCATATTTGGAAATTTTCATAGCTTTCAAAATTCAAAATCATTACAGATATAATTATGTTATATATAGTGGAATGTACATACAATAATATTTTCAGATAACGTGTCAAGCTCTGCATCTCATTGTTTTTGAGTTGCCCAACATGTCACCCACCTCACGTGCCACAAAATCTTCCAAGATACTCGGGTTAAGGCTCTGTTTGGCTCTTCATTTACTATTTTCAAACTTTCAAAATAAACATGTACTCTATCTCTTCGCGAATAGGACTCTCATTTTTTTCCGATACAAGTTTTAATAAATGTTAATAAAAGTAAGTGGAAAAAGTTAGTAGTATATGGGTCTCACTTGTATTTATTAGTTTTAAATAAAATCTGAGTGGAATGAGTTAGTGAAATATGTGGCATATTAGCATTTATAGTACAAGTGAAGCAGGACTCTTATTCGCGGACGGACTAAATGAAAAAATGAGACTCCTAATCGCTGATGAAGGTAGTAATTCTTTCATTTCTGGCTAAATATTAGATTTTGCCTTTCATTTGTCGTTTTTATTGTACAAGTCTCTATTTTAGAGCAGCTTCAAAAGGTACCCAATGTTTTCATACTCTCTTATATACCTTGCAATTTTTTTGCATAAAGTTGCCTCTAGATTTCGACAGGCACGAGGTTCTCATAGTAGTGCATCGCAAGCGTGAAGACCTGACAGTAGTGTTGTATGTAGGTGCGACGACCTATCAGCACTGTGTCAGAGCCTATTGTCTATTGACAGGTCATCCTATCTAATAAAAAATTATACTCCGTATTTTACGATGCCAGTAAGATTGAAATATTTTCATTAAAATGCTAAAATAATATACTCCCTTCGTCCCATTGAAAATGACTCACTTTCCTTTTTAGTTTGTCCCAAAATGAAAACACTTTTATGTCTACTTTATTTCATCTCTCTTATTTTACTATCTCTTCTTAACACACAAAATAAAGTTGCATAAAATTTCGTGCCACCCAAGAAAAGGGTCATCTTCCTTGAAACGGAGGGAGTAACAAAATTGAATATTTACACGTTTTTATATGAAACTGCATTAGTTGTAGGCATTTTTAAACTGTAAAATCTGTGAAGTGGAGCACAATGTTGCTCAAGTCCACTTTTGACCTAATTATATTATGATGTATTATGATTGTTATAATTAAAGAGTTGGGCATATTTGTACTTTGGTGTATAATTAAGTTGAGTTGAGTCAAATCATGCTCCAAGCCAAACAATTCTCAGGTTCAAGATATTAAGAACAGCTACTTTACCATATCCTCTGAGATTATTCAAAATATCTAAGAGTCATGAGTTGTCATTAAGGATTAGTTATCTTCAATAATTACTAGCTAGTTGAAGTAACTAATGTTAGAATAAATCCACCTTAAGAATTTAAGTGAATATGATGAGCTAATTAAGTTGTAGGATGGAGTATACAATTCGAATAAACCAAGCTCAAAATGTAACAACATATGGTCAAGGTCACATTTGATATCGCATATGCAATCTTATATCCCTAACATTATTCATATAATGATGAGAAACTGACTTGAAATTGGATGCCCAATAAATTCTTCCCTGACAACGATCACTCAGGAAATGTTTGGCCCAAGATATGTCAATTTTAAGATGCTCATGGCTCTTACAACAGTGCACTTTATTGGGTTGGATTTAAGAGTAATCACAATAGGACTGTCGCAGCGGCAGCCGTGTTGCGAATTATTCTAGCATCCGCAATGGGCGGCTAGCGACCGGCTAGCCGATTCGTCGCGCTGGCCGATCGGCTAGCCGAACCATTGGAGTCGGCCGTCATGAACAATGGCGAAATGCGTGGCCGTCTTCGGGCAGCCATTTGGCGGCCGATGCAGCGCCAATTTCTGATGTGATAGGTAGATTTTTAGTGTTGCGGCGTGCGGGAGAGAATGGATTGCTATTCTTTGTCTATTGCTGGCCTAGCACCATTGCGGATGCTATTATTTTAATTCAATTATTTTAAAATTGTTGTTTGATTATGTAGAGTTTTAATTAATCATTTTATTTTAAAATTTTAATTATGTATTTCAATAAAATTATGAATTAAAAAATTAGTAAGATGATAACTAATGTAGGTATGATATAATTTGTGGCCTAATTGTTGTGGGTGTTTGGGTCTTGACTCTTGACCAAATAAGTTGTTGTGACAATTATTGACATGTGAATAATGTAAGTTTATTGTTCATTCGAATCCGGATTGTTATGATTTATGAGTCCTTAGAGCAGTTAATTTTGTAAAATTGTTGAATATTTTATCAAAAAATATTTAAAACTAGGAGTAAAATTTTTGAGTTTGAGATAACTTCCAATTTTATTCTTTCAAATGTTAGGTTATTTGATAAATTTAAAATGTTTCGTAAATTTGAAAAAATAAATGACAATAGTAAAGTTTTGAGAATCTGATTTATGTAGATATGCACACACCATAAAAGCTGCCACTTAGATCCATGCAAGTACAAATTATTGATAGATTTGAATACGTGTAATTCATTCACTTTAGAATGAGATATTGTCTCTGAGATTTCATCTGATCTTCATCGATTCTCAAGCTATGCTATGAGATAGCCTATAGGCTAAAGTTGTCATTTTATATGTATATTTGTATCACTCATACGATTCTATTCAAGATTGAAATGTTTCTATTTTTTCGAAATGGATTTTGCATGATTGTTTTTTAATTGAAGATTATCTTAAGTTTTTTAATTTAATGGGTTTTGGCTTAGTGACACTACTTGAACATGTTTAAGTGATGGGACATTGAGTGATGCATGTGTTATCAAAAATTAAAAATGTTTACTAATAATAGGTTAGTTGGTAGATTAAGAAAAATAGTTTTCTAGTATATAAAATTAAATGCAACATTATTATTATTGTTATATATTGAAATTATATTATACTCCTGCATTAAGTTATCAATGTAGTTTGGTTGGATTAAGTGATTATCCCCATTATTAGTTATTAAATTCACAAATTTGTGAATTTATCATGACCGGAATCCGACTAATTATTTCACTATAGTTTCCTTGTCATTGATTTCTTAGAAAGTGATTATTAATATTATACTTGGCTCTCTTGAAATATTTTTGAAAGTTGATCGATTGAAGAGAATATCCGATCGAGGTGAAACTCCAATAAAGATGCACCTAGTTAAAGTCAATCATTCTTGATGATTTCAAAACTTTCCACAATTAGATTATTCAACTACGCATTGTCCCTAATATACCGTACACAATTGACCTTTAAATATTGCATTTTATGGAGTACAATACTTGCCACCATTCTAGCTAGTGTGTGTTTTTTGTTTTCTTCTTATCAAGTCGACATCCATGGATAAATTTATAGATATACTATAACATCTTAGGTGACATTACTTTTTTCCGACTCGATTGAGCATATACAAGTCCATCGGTAATGGAACGTCTCTTTGGCATCCCTTAGTCGTTCTAATTGGGTCTGCATCTAATTTTTATCACTATCCTATCACGTATCCATCTCACTCATTCCATTATTCATTGGTCTTTCGAACTCAAGTGTTCAGTGCTGCAAAACATATCTTCACCCGCTAGGTTACAAGTTGCGAATTTTATGTATTAATTCAATACATTGATTTATATAATAAAGCGAAAAAATCGAAGAACACACAACTTGCGACCTTTCCCTTCACAACGATCTTCGGCGCCAACGCTTTCTTTTCCGGTGATGCCCTAGTAAACTAGCTTGGAAACATATTTATATACACATGTGAAAAAATATCACATAAACACAATAAATTTAAATACCAATTTCGATAATCCATCTAGTGAAGTTGGCAATTCTAATTATGATATTATGCACACCATTAAATCCAAATTTCTAGCTAGCTTATTAGGTCATATAATTGTCTTAATTTCATAATTTAAAGCAAGATTAAATTTAAATTTTGGATTTTTGTAGGGTTTGAAAAGGTAAGTGAAGAAGAAGGCCCTATAGACATTATTTTTTCAAAAAAGCAAAATAAAAAGTTACTATTAGTGATGCTACATAACAAAGGATAAGATTACATAAGTACTCTTTTATTCTTTTTTGGAATAATTGAATTGTAACTTATGTTGGAGATTAATACACGCATCTCAAATTGTACCTACTATATTTTCTACTTCACTCCTTTTTCTTTTGAGGCAAGATTAAAGAAAGAATAATTACTGGTTTATTTTTTTGTGTAGAATAAGGATAGAATTAAAAGGACCAGAAAAAAAGATAATAGAAAATTGATGATAATGAAAAAATGGATAGGAGAGATGCTTTAATGTAATAATATACGACGGGATTTTGACGCATGATAATTACATTGATTGTGATGGAACAATCAATAGAATTTTTATGAATATAATGATATTTTTATTGTGTTCTAAATAAAAAATGATTATTTTTGTGCATGTACTAAGATGAATAAATGGACTATTTATTTGGGTGTCCGATGTGATAGATTAGATAAAGTCAGGTATTGTGAATATTACTCGATTAGATAAATAAGGTCTTACACTTACGCTTATAATAATGTCATGTAAAATTAGTATTGATTTTCTCTTATGATAAACTTAATCTCAGACAATCCAACATAATACAAATTCTCTTAATACCATTTAAATTATCCTAACAAGACAAACATGAATTTCAGCAAGTTAAATCAAGACGAATTTTACAGCTAATCAATGAAAATATTAATCACTTTATTAAAAAGATCTCTGCATGAAGATATCAAAAACAAATTTCCAGCTGGTGTGGGATCAAAAGTTGATTATTTAGATAATAAAGTTTATGGAAAAAATAATACTCAAAAGTGAGTGCTTCAGAATTTGACAGCTCTTGCAATTTCCACTTATATGTATACAATGGTCAAAGTAGATTTTACAAAATAGAGCCCTTTTAATAATTATAATCTTCAACAGTTTATCAAAAGCTACTTCTCCTATTAAAATAGTACTCCGTCCCTGAAAATTTGTCACCTATTTCCTTTTTCGTTCGTCCCTAAAAGTTTATCACTTTTCACTTTTACCATTTTTAATAGTGGATCTCATATTCCACTAATTCATTTTGACTCACATTTTATTATAAAACTGATATATAAAAGTATGACCCACATGCCACTAACTTTTTCAACCCACTTTCTATTACATTTCTTAAAACTCGTACCGGGTCAAATAATAACAAATTATGAGGGATGGAGGGAGTAATGCTTTTACTACTGATTTTAATGGCCTCAATCATTTTGTTTTCAGTATATTGTGATTATTATAACACAAGTGCAAATTATACCCAAATAAAACACCACAAATGTAATATCTATAATGTATCTACACATGTACAAATTTTTTTATGTGTTACAAGGAATACAAAAACAATTCAATATAAACAAGAAAAAAGACACAAAATCAACGTATAGGCAAAAAACAGAACGCTCTATCCAAACCCACCTAAAAAAGCAACGGACGAACATAAGAAATAGAAGCGAAGGGTATCATCCCTGGAAAGCAATGGTCTCACAACAACTCCAGGCCAGAGAAAAAGGCACAATAAGGCAAAAGAAATAGAATATCGCTACAAGGTAATGAAGCCTCGTTTCAAGAAAAGATAATGACGCCGTTTCAAGATATATATCGGTATGATTCAACAGAGAAAAAAATCAGCCAAGGGAGGAGTTAGTACTATTTTCAGTATTTCAATAGTAAATGAGAGAACTCTGGTTATCTATGTAAAAATTCTGACTTTGTATTGCTAAGAATTCATAGAGACTAATATTCATAGGCACTGAGTGTTTAACAAGATGATCAAAATGACTTTTACTTATGTTCAGTGATCATACTATTTTCAAGAACCTGCACCCCAGGTCCATATATTTGTCGACATCGGTCGTGAAATGAACCAACAAGCCGAGAAACCACTTCTTTGAAGAACATATTGGCAATCTGCAATAGAAACGTGAAGATTAATATAAACAATGTGTGTCAGTAGTTTTTTTTTCTAATGCAAGCAATGAGTGGATGATACTGCAACTTTTCATCCATAACTAATTGATAGAATACCATAATCTGACCAAATAATTGATAATTATAAGGTGACATTTTAATTTATGAAGATAGACAGATGCCTCATATCAAACCACCTTGAAAAGGTTAACCAAAAACTCATGCACATAGATATCAATAATGCCATCCTTCAAGTTTCCAAAACAAAAAGAGGAACTTTTTTTCAAATTACAGTGTTAAAACTACTGAAGAAGCTTACTTGTCGATAAAATGGTGACTGAAACTTGAAGTCCACCATAAAATAGAGGCTGCAACTTCCAGGAACGGGTCCAGGGGAAAATTCCCAGACATTAATCAAATGTTCAAAAAGAGTGGTTTGGGATGAAGTCGTCTGCAACAAAACAAAAATAATAGATGTTTTATAATAATAATAAAAAAACTTAATTGGTGCATAACTTACTGGAAGGAAAACACTAATGATAACCTAAAGATGGAACTGTTGACTTAATCTGTCTCAGTTCGATTATATTCATTCTTAATGATCAAGAGATCGATATTGAGTTTGTGTCTCTTATTCTCGCATTGACATATTGCCAAACCATAGTTTGTAATGCAGGTAACTCTGATTTGGTTTATCCCAATTGAAAAACTATAAGTCCAGGGAAAGAGATGGACTGAATACTGGAAGGAGGAATACTATTCAAACATAGAGTTGATTAAACAAGACACAAACGTATAAAACAGACTATCAGACTTCGATAATCCTACATCTACTTCCATAAGATCATGGGTAAACAATAAAAGCCTAAAAGCCAAATGAGAACTGTCTGATGGGTCATGTGAGGCTCCATCACACTCATCAAACTTCTGAACAAATATTAGAAGTTGGATTAACACTATTAACCATTTCTAACAAGACACCTTCAACCATTTTCTAACAATGTATATGATACAAAGGTTCAGCGCCATCACTTTCAGGCTGCTTGCTAATGTCA
This sequence comes from Salvia hispanica, assembly GCF_023119035.1. Taxonomy (NCBI): domain Eukaryota; kingdom Viridiplantae; phylum Streptophyta; class Magnoliopsida; order Lamiales; family Lamiaceae; genus Salvia; species Salvia hispanica. Next base: position 50,978,817 of record NC_062965.1, on the reverse strand, counting down.
ATCGGGAAATATGAAATAGTATCAAATATCAAGTACATTTTTCAAACAAACATTAGATGCACACAGACACAGTCATATTAATAAGCTAACAAAACTAATCTCCAGTCATAACAACTGTTCCTACTTATCTCAAGTTTTGACATTCATAGTATTAAAACACCGCACAACATCTATGTAAATTCAATCGGTTCCATAATCTGTAAACAACCACAACCAATATATCTACCCTAACCCCAATGCAATATTAACACTTCAGTCCCAAGAATCTTTATGGAGAAGCCATGTCCTAATTTTAAGCATATGATGAAATGCTAAGTTGATATTAATAACAAAAGGGCATAAAATGTCAAATTTGGAAACATATACTCCAGCCACCTAACAAAACAAGGAAAAAACGAAATATGAACATATGGATGCAAAACATGGATATTCACCTTAATGGATTTTGGTTTGTTTAGCTCCACATGCGATGTATAACTTTCGACAAGAAATTTAAAGCCAATTTCTAACTCTGCGTCAAAACTCCCATCAGGGTTCTGGCAAATAATCTGTGACCGCTGACACCAAGGAAGAAAATCTTCATACATGTCGACGGCAGCAACCACATTGAACAATTGCTCAGGTGAATATCTAACATTTAAAATATGAATCAGCATAGTCCACATTTCTTCAATAAATCAAAAACCAATCCAAATTCATCAAATAAATCACATTGACTGATCATTATATACAGTTCAACATATAGGAGTAAATTCTTTCATACTATTAGAATAGTTAAATAATTCTATTAACAGCCATTTTCTCATCATAAAATATTTCAACCAAGATCGCATAATCCATCCCCAATTCAAAAACTACACCATTTCCATGCATTGATGCAAAAGCGCAGAATTCTTCAACATGATTTCCACAAAATGATCAAAACAGAAACTCAAAATAAAATAAAAAGCTGGATTAATGAAACATTACCCCAAAACACGCTTTTCATGGTGCACTTTAGATAGCATACCACCCTCTTCGCCATCACCGCATCCCAAAAACCCTCTCTTTTGGTGAACAAAATTACTAATATGCGATGAATTTGCAGAGCCTAGGAAACCGCAATTCCCGTAACGCATGTTTTCCACTGGAGAAAATGCATTGTTCCCGGCGATATTACTCGACGGCCGAATCTGGCTGCAGCTAGGAAAATCTCTCGTGCGCCGCCGCAATGGATTCCGGAGGGCTGCAAAACGCGCCAGAGCCCTCGGTGCGGAATTGAACGGAGGCATTTGAAGCAAAAACAATTAGGATTTCAACTGTTGTGCGATTGAATCCTATCGAAGTTGCCAATTTGGGGCAAAAATTAGGGCTAATTTGAAAATTTTAAGTTGAGTTTTTCTTTAGAAAGATTGTGGTCTTGTATCCCAATGTATTGTTTAGAAGTAATACAACTAACAATAAAATTAAGTTTTTCCCAGAAATAAGGTTTTTTTCCGAACGGTGGAATATGTGCATAGATTTAAATAATTAATACTCCCTCCGTCCGCGAATAGGAGTCCCGTTTTTCCATTTTAGTCTGTCCGCGAATAGGAGTCCCAGTTCACTTTTACCTTAAATGGTAATGGGGTCCCACCTTCCACTAACTCATTCCACTCACATTTCATTTAAAACTAATATATACAAGTGGGACCTCTATTCTACTAACTTTCTTTCACCCATTTTTCTTTGTTAAAACTCTCTGAATTTCTGTCCCACATCGACTTGGTGATGATCCAATCTAATCTATATAAGTGTGGATAACCCTCCCTCTTATGAGACCTTTTAAGGGGTGAGTGGCCCATTTCTAATATGGTATCAGAGCGGGCCCAAGTCGATGATGGTTTTCTCTTTATCTCTTATCTACCTCACGAGTGGAAGACCGATGTCCTTTCCGGCCCACATCGATGATGGTTCTCTTATCTCTAGCATTGCCTACCCACGTGATGGAAGACCGATGTCCTTTCCGGCCCACACGTGAGGGGGCGTGTTAAAACTCTCTAAATTGCCCACATCGATGATGGTTCTCTTATCTCTAGCATTGCCTACCCACGTGATGGAAGACCGATGTCCTTTCCGGCCCACACGTGAGGGCGTGTTAAAACTCTCTAAATTCTGTCCCACATCGACTTGGTGATGATCCAATCTAATCTATATAAGTGTGGATAACCCTCCCCCTTATGAGGCCTTTTAAGGGGGTGAGTGACCCATTTCTAATACTTAACATTTCTTAAAACCCGTCCATCCTCAAATGGGACTCCTAATGGCGGACGGAGGGAGTATATGATAGTGTTATTTTATAACGGAAAATTTAACGGTTCCGTTAAATAATGATTGAAATATATCGAATATAAAAGTACAAAAACTTATTAAAACGAAAAAATTGTATAAGGATCTATTGAAATAAACAATCAAAGTACAATGATTTGCCTTATTTATTCAGTGATAGTAGTTGTAATGGATGCATATATGAATATCTGATATTTAGAATCAGTTACATTAGGAATATATGATTTCAGACGAGATTCAGCATTTTTGAACCAGAAACAGTAAGAAGCATTTTTGGATTTGAACTGAAGAAAAAAAAGAAACAATACTCCCAAATCAAAAGGGGAATTTATCTATGGTCAATTTTGGAACAAATCCAAAAATTTATATTTGTATGGTATAACCATATACGGATATTCGAACCGTAATTGAAGATTGAAAACTCGTTTAGAATCGGTTACATTAGCAGTACTTATATAGTTACATACCAAAACCAACTTACTAATTTTAGCGTTTCAGTTTTAGTTCTAATATTTATGAAATAGTAAATCCAACTGAAGTTTGAAAACTCGTTTAGAATCGATTTACAATTAAGTCAGAAATATCCATCTATACTCAGAAACCATCAATCAGTTTTTATGTTTTTCCCTCCAACAAACCATGCATCGACATGACAAGATATCACTTAAGGTTGAGACCTAGTTTAAAATCGATCACGTCTTTCCCTCAAACAAGCGATGCATCGACATGGCAAGATGTCACCGAAGGTTGAAAGCTCGTTTAGAATCGACTATATTAACATGTCCAACTGCACACAACTTGATTTGAATGAATTCTTCAATACAACTATCTTACACCAATCTAAGGCCGAGAAAGAAGCTTACAATAAAACAATACGAAAAAATTCGGAGTTCTAACAATAACGAACAAAAATCTGGGACCAGTTCGTCACTTCTTTGAGGATTATTTCCCTCTAAACCAACTAAGGGATAGGTGCAGTCTCACACTTCTTCTAGAGCTTACAAAAATTATTTACAGAACTTGTGCAGGATTACACGACGACGATATCATTCTCCACATGTCAACTCTTCTTTCATGGAGTTAGAATCAAAATACTGGATCTCTGGTTTTGGCATTAGGGATCTTGGTTTATCTAAACTACATCAGCATTCTAGTCTTCGAGAGGTTTATGTGGATTGTGGGCCTTCGAGAACGTTGCCAGCTCTAATTGTATTGTCGTTGGGAACAACCTGAGTAAATGAGTTGGAAGGTTGTATAAGATGACAATGCCAGCAGTAAATGAGTGAGTGTGTATTATAGAGAGGATATGAGAAGAGGTATTTACTTGATCATTGCTTCCCGTTGTGTTCATTTCGTCTATCTTGGCAGAATTATCTTCTGCAGCAGCTTCATCGTTGAAGTTCTGATCAGTCATCTCTGTTTAGAAAGAAAAGAGTATGTTAAAGAAAGATTCGGTTGTTTTAGGAACTCATATATGCCTAATGAATCATGGAAATGCATACCGAAACATGTTCAAAATGGGATGGGAAATACATATATTATTACCATTATAATCTTCGCGTGGAGGTGACATGTTGCTTTTGTGTGTTGTTGCTAAAGGAGCTTTAGCAGAAGATGGACACCTTTTAGTTGTCTGTATTTTTGAGTTCCGGTAGCGCTGGATCCAGGGATTTGACAATGGAACTTTATACTCCTCTCCTTGGTCGTGTTCTGATTCGTCCTTTTGGAAGTCGACTTTGGACCAAAATCCATCACGAAGAACCTTAAACTACAATAACAAAACAATAACTCTTAGATTTGGTTCTGAAAACATACACATGAAACATTTAGTACTTGATGGACAAAGATGAGCGAGGATATACCTGGCCAGAAGTTCGGGTGCACGTCTGCTTTTGCTTGAGAGGTTTTGATCGCGATGCAGAGCTCGTATGAGACTGCAAACCAAACATCTCTATTGACTTGTATAGCTGGTTGATGAATGTTGATTCCATAGACTTGAGAAACAAGCAGTGTTTCTCGTCTGTCCATTCAGGCGCCATCACCTCTCTTTCCTGACATTGCAAGAACTGAATTGATTAAACTAAAACCCGGAAATCTTATACTGCAGGAACCAACATATGCTTTAGCGTATATCAACGAACAATCATCAACGTATGAGGGTAAAGACGAATGCTATTAATACTCCATCTCATCAAGCAAATATTAGCCCTTTCCTTACTGAAAACAACAAATTGCAGCTCACATTTGATCATACCATCCTTTAATGACAAATCACAACTGTTCAAACACGATAATCCTTCAGCACAATGGAATGTTGGAAAAGAAATTAAAACACTCAAGCTAATTCACTCTGCTATTCAGATTAATCCCTTTCTTCTCAACACAGCCAACCAAATCTTCAAAATTGAATTACTTTCATAAATCAGCTGTGTATATCATTTGATTTCATATTACTCCATAAAAAATCGAAAATGATACCTCTTCGCATCATCTCATCAACAACCTAAAAAATTAAGCAGGAATTGATAAAAATTCCCCTATTAAGATCAACACAGTATACAATTTCTCGTGTTCCGATTGAACGACTATCAGATATCTTAAACAGCTCAACAATTTTGCAGAAATCCAGCTCAATTATCATAAAATCATCAAAAAAACAAATATCCACCACAACTACTCCATCTCTTGCCAACTAGAAGCGATTTACCACAAATTTAGAAGTCTCTTCCTGCTCGACAGAATTTCTCGAGGAAAACTCAGATGAATCCATACAATTTCTCCTATGTCTTCGTCCAAAACCTCAAATCCACAGCCAAAAAATTTAGAATTTTCAGTGAATTTACAGAATAGATTTTGCTGGCGTTGATATTTGTTGCAGTTATACATTCTCGAGCGGTGTGGCAATAGCAAAAAGTTCGTGCCACGTGTTCCACTTTACACGTGTCAACCTAGCAAAATGTCCTGTGAAGCAATGCGATATTTTTCTGTATTTTTGAATAAAATAATTTAAAATTTAAATTTATTAATTTTTTCCAACCCTAAAAACAGAAAATTAAAGTATAATTTTCTTGAGATAAATTATGAATATATGAATTTATCATAGTATATTGGGCTGATCTATTTAATTAAGCTTATGTATAGTAGTCCAAAATAAGCAAAATAAAAAGACACTTTTCTAAAGAAAAAGGAAACATTTACTTTATCGGTTTATTGAGTGGTTATTATACTATAGAAGTAGTGCTACCTATTTAAAAATAATCAAATACTATTATTCTCTCTCACAATAAAAGTCATATTTTGTTATTTTGGTCAATCCCATAACAAGAGTTACATTTCATTTTTTTCACAAATGATAAGTAGGTCTCACGTTCTACTATCTCAAGGTCTCACATTCTACTAACTCACTTCACTCATATTTTACTATAAAATCAATATAAAAAATGAGTCATATATTCCACTAATTTTTTCAATCAATTATTTTTTATATTTCTTAAAACTCGTGCTTATAATAAGAGTTATTATTATTGTGGGATCGAGGTGGTATAAAAACTTAGAAAAAAGGAATCAAGTACGTTGATATTTAATCTTTATACTATAATAATGTCAAACAATAGATCAAACAAACACGACAAATATCTTTGGATAAAATTAAAATCAAACACTACCATACAAAATTGTGATATTTTGCATCAACGCATACGTGTCCTTAAACAAGCCCCAAGCTTCAAAAAGTATAGTTTTTAACTTTTGCAAAATCTTTAAATAAATAATTTTAATGCATATAGATAAAAGGTATTAATGTATATATAATTCTAAAACTAGAATAGATTAACCAAGAAATACCAAAAATAATGTGTGCGCCAAAGTCGACTCTGTGTGCATCTTCATAAAATAAGTCATGTATTTGCTGTCAAAGAAAATATCTGTTTATAAAATACAATTGTGTGACATCATGTAAGATATTTTTTGGGATTTGAATGCCTGTAACAATATCCAATTAGTCTATTTTATTCAACAAAATATCTAATTGTCTGCTGACATCCAAAAAACATCTCTTTTTCTATAAACAACTTGTTCTAACAGATCAAACTCAATGAATAAACATTACTTTAATAATTTAATTTTAATATTTAAATAAATAGTTTCATAATTTATTAACCATATATTTATATCTCATAGTATATGATAGATCAACCCACTACAGACCTACCATTTACTATTTCATAGCTACTTTATGAGTAAGATATCTCACTAAGTAGAAATTTATAAATAATGTGTTTTATTAAACATTTAAATAAAAGACAGATGCAGCACCAAATTCGTATACATAATTGCACAAACAATTTATCATTTACAAATGTTATTTCTGCAGATATTAACATTACCCCACCAAAATAGAAACCACAGAATTGAGCAGAAAAATCCAAAAATGCCCAAAATTGTTATCCATATGCTTCTGTTTCATAGTGATTTTTAGCTCTCTTCATATACAGAAAAAATTGGCCGAAACAACACGAGCCATCGGATTAAGCTCGAACAACGTCAAGTTTGTGGCCGTGGTTCGTCCTCAGCTATCACCGAGTCTTCTAGCCCTACGTGACCTGCATTCGGAGTCAAGAATCATGCATTCGCCTTTCTCAGTCAAGTAGAAAATATGATGCATCATTGTTTATGGTCGAATCATCGAAGATTTAACATACCGAATAATGAGACCAAAGATGGAGGTCTTGAAGATGGACTCGAGCTCACATCTATACCTGTATAATAGAGTTTAGTTACGTGCTATCCATCACGAAATGACGAGAGCTTTGATTTGGTATGGTGCACATTACTCGAGCCATGCAATCGCTCAATTCCATGAGACGAGCAATCATAAGTAACGGTTAACCATCAAACACGTTGATAACACAAAAGCATACTATATTGTTTGAAACATACATTAATCTGAGGGATCATAGTGAAGGACGATACCTGCGGTCCCAGCTGATTTGAGAAGATCTGATTTCTTGAAAGTGTATCCGATGAAATTAGCATCTTTAGATGTTAACATCTGATCATTGAAGAATGCAAGAAAATTGACACGTCAGTAATCAACGAAAAAAACATTTTTGTTTCTAGTTCAATATGCTCAACTAAATGAGCCTAACATTTGATCCAATTTTGCAATCTTCTTCACAAGATTAATTCGAGTTTCAGAAAAGATGTGAAATAACGAGATTACCTTCCTCCACGGTCCTACTCTTGGTGTGCTAGATGGTGGATTTTCACCCTGAGAAAGAGAGGCAAAAACGTTAGCGAAAATCTATCAAACGCCACACAATGGTAACACTATATAGTCGTCTTCAGTTATAAGGGAGAGCGAATATAAGAGGAGGAAAAGAAGTATGGTACATAGCAAATCTCTTTTGTTAATACTCACTTCTTCAAACTTTTCGAAATTCTGTGTATCCAAATCTCCATTCACGACAGGTTTGTAGGCGGCTTCCATTTCATAGAGGCCGTCCCATTTAACTCCTCTAAACCACGGATGTCCCTGAAATAAAACATAAACTCAAAAAATCACCAAACTAACGAATAGGAAGAAAATCAGCCCTCTACCGACACTTGAACTCACTGATGTTCGAGCTATAGTAATTGGAAATGCAATTACACTTGAGATGAAATTACCAAATACATTCTCAAATGAAACATTTTACATACCTTTATTTCATCCACGCCGCCTCTGGTCCCTAATCTTTTCTCAACATCACATAACAAACGACAGATAAGATCCCTCGCCTCATCCAAGATTTTTGGTTCTTCGGGAAACTTCAAGCATGTTCTCCAATTGATTATCTGATACAAAGGAAAGAGAGTTCAATGATGAAAGAATCTTATGTCAGAAAAGCTTCAACAAACGATGACTAAATAATTATGCAAATAAGAGACCAGCATTCATGGGAAAGGTTAGCGAATAAATTTCAAGATTGCATTATTTGAGAGTCGACTGAGGCTGTGTACCTTTCGACATGTCATTCTGGGATCATCGGAACAAAATGGAGGATAACCGATAAGCATTTCATACATTATGGCCCCTAAAGACCACCAGTCGCACTCCATTCCATATCCTTTCTTCAGTAAGACCTCAGGCGCCATATAATCGAGAGTTCCAACGGTAGAGTAGGCCTACAAGCAAGATTGTTGCGTGCAAAACAGCTTTAAATGTTGTAGATAGAATAGAAAAGCGAAAACGAGAGCAGATTTATATTGCAACTAAAGGAAAGGGAAAATGTACCAAGGCACGACGGTTCCGTTTCCATTGTAGCAACTGCTCCTTTGCCATTAACCAAGGAGCAGTTAACTCATCAGCATTCCCTTCACCATCGGTTTTAGAATCTTGAGACAAAAAGTCGTCATCTTCCAACAATATCGACGAGTATTTCTCCAGCGTCTTACACAAGCCGAAATCAGAAAGCTTTAAATGCCCGTTTTTGTCCAATATGAGGTTATCCGGTTTGATATCCCTAGAGATTGCAAATTAAAACAATTTCATATTCAATGGACGGATAACCCAAAGTTGCTAAGACACAGAAGGATGAGTGTATATCCACCTATGTACATAGCCATGCTGGTGGATCGAGCTGATAGCTAGAATACTTTCCGCCATGTAAAAGCGGGCAACGTCTTCGGAGAGGGTGTCCTCCCTCATCAATAAAGTCATGATATCACCACCAGGTAAATACTCCATGATGAGGTACAAAAAATCGGAATCTTGGAAGGAATAAAAGAGCTTCACTATGCAACGGCTATCAACCTCGACCATCAAATTCCTCTCGGAACGAACATGCTCAACCTATAAGGAATCAACTCATCTGGTGAGTGTCATCCCAGTCTGGTCAGACAAAGTACACAGCAATATCTTTTATATGACTTTCATTTCCTATTTCTATCTTCTCACCTGCCCACGGCTAAGCATATCCGACTTCTTCAATTTCTTCATGGCGTATATTTCTCCTGTACCTTTAGCTCGACATAGTCTAACCTGCATCACTTAACTTGAGTCACGTATGAATCATAATAAGCTAAGAGCCAAAGACATAATACCGTAGCATATCATTGACAACTCGGCCTTGTCTCATTTAGTAGGAAGTAAAGCAAAACCAACACATTCATCCTCTATCGTACATTCCTACTCAAAAATTTTTTAAGCAAAATCGAGCATATAGATCATCAGAAGCCAAAGGGGCAGCAGTTCCGTCCATTTCACAAAGACAAATGTCATATATGCCATTAATCAAGTGGCTCTTTGGAACACCGATCTCATGATTAGCTGTCGAGGTAAGCTAGTCGACTGTGAAGTCTACTCTAGCTTAGCTTTGGGAAGTGATTAACTGATTATAATGAACTCTTCTAAGTGATGAATCGAAAACTGCAATAACCTAATTGATGGTGTGTCGAGTAGGTAAATAAAAGGCTATAACCAGACATTTAACCAGGCAGAGATAGAGGTAATAATAACATAACGAAGAAGAAGAAGCCTTCAAGTTGTTTGATCTGTAGTAAAACTCTCAAGATTCTTCTGCAAATCACCTCTTTCCACTAACAAAGAACTAGATTATACAAATGCAAGTGCAGTATGTGAAATCCTATGCTGCAAATAAAGCATTTCTGTGGTGGAATAAAACCGGCATACCTCACCAAATGCTCCTTTACCAATAATAGTCAATTGCTCAAAATCATCAATCCCTACTTTGTGCCTCTGCAATCTCATATACTCAGTCTCCCTCTTCTCCAAATTCCTCAACAGCATCTCCTCCTCCTCACTCGACACCTGAGCCTCCTGCGCCCTCCGCTGCAACGTCCTCCTCCTAAAAAACCCCCCAAATTAAATACTCAAAAATGCAAAACAAACATAAATCCCCAACAAAATGTACATGGATTCACTTGATTCAATCACATTTCAAGAATCACTACTATAATTCGTTCAAATCAAGTCAAATCCAATCCCATCAACAACCCTTCAAAGAGCAACTACAAATTCATCAAATCAAATAAAAAAGCACCAAGATTTCACCTTTCACATCTCAAGAATCTTTACTACAATTCGATCAAATCAAATCATATCCAATCAACAACCCTTCAAAGAACAACTACAAATTCATCAAATCAAATAAAAAGCATCAAGTTTCACTTTCACATTACAAGAATTTCTACTCCAATTCGATCAAATCAAGTCAAATCCAATCAACAACCCTTCAATAAACAACTAAAAGCCATCAAATGAAATCCAAAAAGCATCAAGATTTCACCTTTCCATACGATCTTGCAACCCCTGCAAGTAATTCTTGTAGTGATTCTCAATAATCTGCTTCGCCGCCGCCGCCTTCTGCCTCGTCACCGGCGAAGAAACCGCCTCATCGGGCTCCAACCCAAAGGCCCGATGGGCCCGCAGCTTCATCTGCGGGCTCTCCATTCCCACCGCCCCGCTCCCTTCTCCCCCGCCGCCGCCGCCCTCCATCAGCAAAAACCCAGATCAAGAACGGCAGCTACTGCAGCAAAAGGAGACGAGGAGTGGAAGCTTCCTCAATAAAGGCGCAAACTTTGATGTGAATTCGGACTGTTTTAACCGTTTGCAGTGAGAATTACGTGGTGAAATGTGAAAAGTGAAAAGTGGGAAAGCGAAGTACCTGAAACAGGGAGCAGGAAAAGATAAAATGGAACTAGAGCTTCTCGCAGCTCTTTTCCTTTTCGTGTTGGGAATTTCGATGTGGGATCGATCAATCAGAAATGGTTAAAAAATCGGTGGTGGGGTGTGTGTGTTTATTGGATTTTGGAGTGGCAAGCTGTGAGCAAGCAGATGATTAGCTGTAATTTGTTTGGATTTTGAGTTAATCTATCTTGAATTGGAGATGTGGCAATGTGAATTTTTCAGGGGAAGATTGATTTTGTTAACTGTTGATTAAGGTTTGGATTTTTCTCTCTTTTTGATGTACAGTTTTGGAAAGCTAGGAAACGGAGTGTTGTGTCATAGTAAACTGTTTTCTGAGTGTTTAAAATTTGTGGGTTGGATTTTATAATTCATTTAGATCATGGAGGAAATATATTTTCTTTAATTTTTTAATGGATAAATAAATATAAATTTAATAGTCATCTTACGGTGGATTACAATTCGAGACCTTTTGGTGTTAGACATTACTTCTCTAGTGCTTCGATAAAGCGCACTCACACACATTAAAATTTCTTACTTTCATTTTTGGAAAATTGCTAAGAGAGAGTGTGTCAAACCAGACTCGGATTTGGATTTGACTCTCGCTCGATAATGAGGAGAATGGGTGGTCTATGGGGGGGGAGGAGGTAGAGGTCAAGTGGGGGAGGAGGTAGGGGTGATTAGGCCGATGAGGGTACTATAGAAAACTTCCATCCGTTCCATGTTAATAAATGCATTTTTTTTCGCTATGGAGTTTAGAAATAGTATGTTAAGTGAATAGTGAATAAAGTAAGAGAAAATAAAATCAAAGAAATTAAGAGAGAATAAAGTAAAATGGATGATTAGTTTTTGGCAAAAACAGAAATGACTTAATTATGTTGAAACTTTCTAAAATAGAAAAATGACTTAACATGGAACGGCTGGAGTGCATATTGTTTATTACTTTTTTATTAAGTATTACTACATCCGTCCCCCAAAACTTTCTAATGGAAATAAGTTGAAAAAGTTGGTGGGACTTTTTAAAGTAAGTTTTATAATAAAATGTGAGTAGGAATGAGTTAGTGGAATATGGACTACAAAAATGGTAAAAGTGAAATGTATCTGGAGTGCATATTAAGTTTATTACTTTTTTATCCTAAGTATTATATTTTGTTTCATATTTAATGTTTTGTTAAAACTTAACTGTCAATTGCGTTTTTTACTTGATTTATAAGTTAAAATATACTCCCCCGTCCCATTCAAGATGGCCACATTCTTGAGTGTCACGGGATTTTAGGAAGTGCTGTTAGATGGAATAAAGTAGAGAGAAAAAAAAGTAGTTGAATATTTTAATGAGGAAAGAGGAGGTTATTTCCAAAATTGAAAAGTGATCATCTTGATTGGAATAAACAAAAAAGGAAAAATGATCATCTTGAATTGGACGGAGAGAGTACACAAAAACGTATTATCTGAAACCAACAACTAACAGACTGAAAATGTGTAGAGCCCAAAAGGTTTTTTTGTGCAAATGCACAAGATCAATTTTGGATTTTAAATCGTAATTGACTGTTCTTTATTTGTGGAACTGATAAAGGTTGATCGAAACATATTGTTTAGGATAAAAAACTAAAACACTTAATGTGTTAGACCAATTTTTTTGAGCAAATGTATAGGACTTTTTCTAAACTTAATCCTAAATTTTAAATTGAATCTGATTTTATTATTAATGATTTTATTTTCTTACCAAATTAAAAGACATCATTAAAAAGGGCTAGGTCTATACAATCGAGATATAAAAATGATTATAGCTATAGAAAGATATATGATAAATTTATACATGATTTTCAATTTAATTTGTAGTACATACCATGTCACACCCAACTTTGTATGACTTATGCACTTATTCTAAATAAATTCAAAATTTTCAAATAAAATAATCCACACGGAAAATAATTGAAACACACATATTATATAATTTCAAAAACCAACATTTATCAACTACATATTTCGAAACATTCTAAATCGTAGTGGACCCTCTCGCCACTCTATATACTACACATTTATATATATGCAAAAATAATGAGGAGGAGAAAGTTGCCAAAACGCGTCAGCCCCGAACCTGATCCCACAATATGATTTGAGGTTCCGAATATGATTGACCCGAAGGTCCCTATATGTCCACTATGATTTTAGATCCAAGACATGACTATCACAGATCCTCTTTAATCAAATGATTTAATTAATTCTAATACCATATGCAAAACATATCTATTGCACCAATCACATATCCATATCATATTCCACTCAATAATTCCAATTTAATATACTATTAATATATTTATTGCACCAAGCATACATCCCTATCATTACAATTAAACACATATCATATCAGTATCACATCGTATAATCCAATTATTCACTTCAATTTAACACATATATCAATTAATCATATAACGCATGTAAAATTAAAAATGTGATTTATACACACCTGATTACGACATATAAAATTTACTGAACTCCTGATCATGTTTCCAAATTTATAACCCTCGATCTGAAAGCTTATTCTTTCCCTTTATTTTATTTATTTTTTTTCTCTAAACTCTCTCCCTGTTTTTGTTTTGAAAACTAAGAATGAATATGTATAATTCTATGCAAATATGCACGTCGGTCATATACCGACTCACCCATTACACTTGGCAAGTTTTTAATACAAGTAGCAATCCTTAGTTAAACATATGGTGCTACGCGTCACTTCGTTATCTAATTGTGAGGAGAAGAGAACTTATACCAAAAATTATTATAAAAATCTAAACATAAGTATATAAATAAAGCTTATTTAGTATACTAGTCATATTTACTTTTGTACTCATATCTATGAAACGTACATATATGTATATATATTCACAAAATACTCCCATGCAAATATTCACGTAATTGCACACGCACACTTAAAATTAATTATTTACTATTTATGTACACTTACACATACCCACTAATATATTCATGCAACATATAATTAATGCAAATAACATTATAAATATATAATGATAAATAAAATTATATCAATAGGTAAAAGATGCATCTTTTAGGTTAGGGATGTCACAATTCTTCCCTTCTTTAAAAATTTTGTCCGCAAAATTCATTTCTTTCTAATTTGCCATACGCAATAAAATTTCTAACCCGTAAATAGATGTGAATAGTTCTTTCTCATCTTTTCCTCTATTTCCCAAGTCGCCTCTTCGGCTCCGTGATTTTTCTAAGTAAGTTTAACCATTGGAATAGTTTTTCTTCACAGCTGTTTGATATGACGGTCAACTATTTTGACTGGTTCCTCTATATAACTTTCTTATGTACATCAGTATTTTTCAGAACATGCGAAGGATCAGATCGATAAAGCCGAATCCTACTGACGTAGAAAATATTATGAATATGTGCCAACTCTGGAGGTAATGCTAACCTATACGCCAATGGTCCAACTCTTTCAACAATATCTCACGGTTCAATATAATGTGGACCCAACTTACCTTTTTGCTCGAATCGCATGGCTCTTTTCTGAGGTGAAACTCACAAAAAAACTTTATCAAGACTAAGATAGTAAATCGCAGATCTCTGTCAATATATAAGATACTAGAATACCATATAAGTGTTCCTGCAGATAATGATGTCAAATCTTCAAAGCAAAATAATGTCGCAGTGTGTCGTCTTTCTTCTTCAAAAATAATATTAGTGCTCTTCAAGATGAAACATTGGTCATATAAATCTCCTACCAGACAACTCTTGTAACTGATTCTTAAATTCTTGAAACTCAAATAAAGACGGTTGATAAGTAGAAATAAAAATAAATGCATTGCTCAATAGAGAAATATGTCTCCTGATAAGGTGAAAATCCAGATAAATCTTCACTTCCAATAAATCAAAAAGCCGATCTAGATAATATAAGAAAACCTGGAACAATATATTGATTACCATAAAATATCACTTGATCCCGTCTCGATGATTATATTACCATTTCTTTTAGTTGACAAGCTACCTTGGTTCGATGAAGTGAAAACCAATCTATACCCATAATAATATCAAAACTTGTGTATGAACAAGAGAATCAATATCCGCTGGCAGCTTAATTGATTTAACTCGCAACACGTTCTCTAGAAAACCGTATATATTGAAATAATACCAGCTCATAATCAACAAACATAGTTCCTTGATTAAAGACAAAACCTTCTCTGCTTCTTACCCAATACACTTCTTTGCATATATTTAGCATTGAGTTCTTTAGAAAAATCGTCTGAACTGAATACCAGAGGTTGTATCGTAGCTTGTGGGACCGTTTCCCACCAAGAGTAAGTATTGCTTCAAAGAAGAGATACCCTATAATTAAAACCTTCTTCTGACATATAACTCATCTGATTGAACATCGGCTCTATCACTTTTAACTATATCCTAGCCTCAGTCAGATTAGTCCCATAAAATCAACAACTTCTACTTTTCCGAGCTCTTTGAATTTTCTACCTCTTTACCATACCACATCATTGGTCCATGTACTCTTTGTTCTAAAAGCATGGGTAATCCCCATATGATGCAACATGTATATGAGATGTTTCTACAATTAATTGATGATGCAGGGCGGCTGACCCTTCTCTCCTCAGTGACATATGTTCATGACAATACAAATGCATATGCAACTTATAACTAATCTGTATCGTATGATATGCCTGAATGCTATGTCCCAGCGGGATTCTATCCCCGCTCTGATACCACCTAAACTGTCACACCTCAACCCTTATGACTTATGCACTTGCTATAAATAAATTAAAATTTTCAAAAGCACACATATTATAAAATTTCAAAAACCACTCTTTTATCAAGTACATATTCAAAATATTCTGAACAGTAGTGGGACCCTCTCACCACTCTATATACTATACATTTATCTACATGCAAAAATATGATGAGGAGGAGAAGGTTGCTAAAACGCATCAGCCGCCGACCCCGATAACATGTGCAATTCCTACGACCCATGTCAATGAAAAACTTCACTGATATCTTATTCCTGAAAAATATTAGTGGTTTATATGAGCCACAACTCAGTGTATATAAACCTTACCTTTAATTCCACTGCCAATCAATCAAACATATTCTTTAACCAATATATAAAACAATAATCAACAAATATTAAAATAACTCCATATAAATATGCATATGCCCCTCTGTTCATTTTATTATTCTGTGACAGTTCAAGCCTGGTATCTGCCCGGGATTTCCAATATGCCACTATGATTTGACCCGAAGGTCCCACTATGATTTGACCCGTAGGTCCCACTGTGAATTGACCCGTAGGTCCCAATATGATTTGACCCGAAGGTCCCAATATGATTGACCCGAAGGTCCCAATATGTCCACTATGATTTCAGATCCAAGACATGACTATCACAGATCCTCTTTAATCAAATGATTCAATTAATTCCAATACCATATGCAAAACATATCTATTGCACCAATCACATATCCATATCATATTCCACTCAATAATTCCAATTTAATATACTATTAATATATTTATTGCACCAAGCATACATCCCCATCATCACAATTAAACACATATCATATCAGTATCACATCGTATAATCCAATTATTCACTTCAATTTAACACATATCAATTAATCATATAACGCATGTAAAATTAAAAGTGTGATTTATACACACCTGATTACGACATATAAAATTTACTGAACTCCTGATCATGTTTCCAAATTTATAACCCTCGATCTGAAAGCTTCTTCTTTCTCTTTATTTTATTTATTTATTTTCTCTAAACTCTCTCCCTGTTTTTGTTTTGAAAACTAAGAATGAATATGTATAATTTTATGCAAATATGCACGTCGGTCATATACCGACTCACCCATTACACTTGGCAAGTTTTTAATCCAAGTAGCAATCCTTAGTTAAACGACGTGTCACTTCGTTATCTAAGTTATCTAATTGTGAGGAGAAGATAACTTATACCAAAAATTATTATAAAAATCTAAACATAACTATAAGGGAGTGATCAATTTCTAACTCATCCCTTAGTTGCTAACTATAACTAATTTAAGACCAAGAGATTTTAGAAATCTTGTGGTCTCCAATTTGCCATGTATAATTTCGTTTTTCATTTTTTAATATTAAAAAGATAATATCAACTATCAAATTTAGGGTTTAGAAATACAATATCAATACAGTGTATGAAATACATCAACACGAAGACATAATAATGTCAACACAATTTCGTATTGACATTTTACAAGCATAATGTTGACATATTATGTAAGGTGTATTGACATAAATCTGTTCGTAAAAAATACGAAAATTGAAAAAAAATTCAATTTTTTTTAAATTTTGACGTCGGAACATATGCATGTAGTATATCGTTGGAATCCTTATAAAATTATCATTAATTTGATATATGTTTTATGAATTTAAAGTTTTGGGATTTATTTTAAAAATTAGTTATAACTAACTTGACATTAATACCCATATTGATTTTTATTGGAATTAATCATATAGCTTTATTGACGTTTTTTTTGGTCGTTTTGATATTTCATGGTTGATAATCTAGGCTTTTAATTTAAATATCTAATGACTATTATTGAATTGTAGTTAATAATTCAGCATTGAGTTAGCAATATAACACTCCCCATAAGTATATAAATAAAGCTTATTTAGTATACTAGTCATATTTACTTTTGTACTCATATACCTGTGAAACGTGTATGTGTATATACACAAATTACTCCCATGCACATATTCACGTAATTGCACACGCACACTTAAAATTAATTATTTACTATTTATGTACACTTACACATACCCACTAATATATTCATGCAACATATAATTAATGCAAATAACATTATAAATATATAATGATAAATAAAACTATATCAATAGACTGCAACTTTCGGCTTTTGAATGTCACATGCTGTATATAGTTAAAAAAAATTCTAATCCTGCGAGAGAGCAAATTTTGTACAACCAAAAATTGGTTTATTTGAGTAAAAAAGTAATTTATTTATGCATTTAATTAAAAAGTATAGACATATATATAGTATAGAGAATGTGCATAATATTATGGTATTTGTGTATAATTTTTTAAATTTTTTTAAACCATAAAATATAATTAATGCATACTTTACTACAAATTTAAAAAATAATAGAGAAATAATTCAAATATAAAAATAAAAAATTGAAAATGAGGCCAAAGACTAATAAATTGGTTTTAATTTGTTAACTAACTATATCTATTATTTTAATATTTAATTAACATATCAAAATTACTAATATAATCTTATTTTGGTTGTACAAAATTTGGTTGTTTATCATTACTAGTTAAAAAAAATTCTAATCCTGCGAGAGAGCAAATATGTATTATTACTTTTTTAAAATTTACTTATCAATCATGAATCAATTTTAAATGTAAACCACCTAAATATTCCAATACTCTATTACATATTCAATTTATATACACCTATCATATAACTTTATAAACCACATGGCACAATTTGATAACATGATTCGACCTCTATATCCATACGATCGACCAGTGATATGTGTTTTGGCCAGTGGATTTTTACCAATAAATAAATAGTAAAATCATGATTATATAGTCATTTTAATTTTCAGGTGTTGGTTTATTCAAGAATCATCATTTAGTTTGTCTAATACCTTTTGTCAATGTGATATTATTACATTCCACCAAACGTGACATTTGGTTTCTTGAATCTTGTCTTTTCTGATACTTATTCACGGGTTAAATCATTAAGTGCAAAAGTAATGAATATAACTTCAGTTATATTCAGTTATTCAAGATTTTCAAGAAATAAACAAAAGTTCATAGTATTATTTTTTTAAAACTTCAAAATCTAAGCCATCAATAAACCTATAATATAAATTGGATCAATGATAATAGTGATCACTTATTGGATAGTGCACTAATTTGTATTGTAAAAGTTAATACACATTTCGTTCGCGATTACATTTCTTAATTTTTTTGGCGGCTTGAATTGTAAAAAATGTGAAGTAATATTGTAAATTGAATGAAATATTAGTAAAATGGTAAAATTTAGGTAAGGCATATTTATTATAATAAAAGTAAAATAAGACAATTAATTGTAGATATAATATTAAAATAAAAAAATAAAAAAGTGAAATGAGACAATTAACAGTAGATATAATACTAAAATTACAAAATGAGGTGTGCAATCGCGAACAAAGGAAGTATTTGATAATTAATATTACTTGGTTTAAAGATATAAATGAATTAATCCCTTATTGTCGGTGAACAACGAATATGTAACATATAAAAAGCAAATTTTAATCAATGAAAAATAATGTGTATATACAAATCATGTGATCCTTCCACTTCACATTAATTATAATGGATCCACCTATATATAGGTATAACTTCATTCCCGGTTGGACTAAAATACAATGTCGTGTCATTTGCAATTTCCATATCCACTTTCATCTATGCCTATTAGTCTATTACTATAATTAAGAAAATTAATTAAATGATGGTTGCAACTTAGCAATCAAGAAAATGAAAGAAAACGTAGTTTCCTTGAAATTTCCGTTTCCTTGCATCCTCATAATAATAATTAGTCATATTTTCTAGTGCAATTAAATTAATGTTAAATGTATTACTTTTATATGTCCGTGTCTTCACATTTTCACATTTAGACTAAAAACCATTTTCAGTTATTCGTTCCATGCCATATGATGAATGAAGCCTTTAAATTTGAATTCATTTACCAATAAAAAGGAAAAAAAAAATAAGGTGGCAGATTTTTTCATTTTTTATTTTTCTAGTAGAGATGATGAACAATTCACATTACAATTTGCAGAAATATTGGGTCACAGACTCACAGCACACTGAAGTAATAATTGAACAAGTAAATCAAGTTATGCACACAGTTGATTTTTTGAACCATAAAAATTACAAAAAATAGGGTTAACATATAAAAGAGCTTAAAATGCTTTCACAACTGGGACCATATTACTCATACAAAATGATTGGAAAAACGGGCCCAATTAAGCTATTGATGAAGCCCATACAAAGGAGGCCCAAGTGAGATGAGATCAATAAAGGAGGCCCATACACAGCTTAATTAATAAAACGCTTTCCCTTTTAGCAATAGATCAAGGTTAGAGTTATACATATTCTCTCTATTCCACAATAAGAGTCATATTTTACTATTTTGATCTGTTCCAAAATAAGAGTCACATTTTACTTTTACCATAAATAGTAAGTAGGTCCCACATTCCACTAAATCATTTCACTCACATTATGTAAAAAAGTGACCACATATTCTACTAATTTTTCCAACCCACTATTCTTTACATTTCTTAAAATATATGTCTACACCAAATATAACTCGTATTTGAGACCGAGGGAATATCTTAATCTCATATAATGTTCAATTTATACAACGTATGCCAATTTATCTAAGCCTGTGTACTCGAGTATTCTTAACTTATTTCTCTAAAGAGAGCATAAAATTTGGATATACCCTATTTTACCTCCACTTTATCTTTCACAATAACCTGTAAATATTGAAGTGTGTGGTATATCATATGTAATTATGTGTATGATATATGAATCCAAATATATGAACACTAATGTATACATATGCAGTGCTGACTTTGCGGGGAAGTGCACTAAGTATGGTTATATTAAGGGTGTCTCCGGTGGCGTCCCTCCCACTCGCTCTTCCCATGCCACATCAGCATTTGGGGATTCATCGCCGGCATACCGCCCATCCCCGCCATCTGGGGATTCATCCCCGCAAAATTTCCCTCCGATCCGATGGGAATCGAGGGTGTGTTCCCTCCGCTCGTGGTGGGGGAGTTTCTATTGTACTCCATTGTAGTAGAAATGAAATTTGTAGAGAGAGAGAAACTTGTCAACACAAGTGGTGTGAATGAAATGAAGTTGGGGGAGCCCTATTTATAGAGTTTATTTAAAAAAAAAAAAAAAAAATTAAAATGTCGGACGTCCGACCTTCGCCACAGTGGCGGACGTCCGGTCGGACGTCGACGGGATGGTCGAGCCCATCGCAGGGGCACACGGGACGGGCGTGGGCGGCCGTCCGGCCCACTATGGCACCCATCAGATCGCCGGTCCGCGACAGACGAGTGGAAAGGACACCGGCGGAGACACCCTTAAGGATTAGAATTCCCATAACAAGCATTAAACTATTCAAATGACTGACTGATTCGATCCAATCAATATTATTGAAAAATTCTTTCATCAACCAATTTTTATTTCTTTATTTTTCATCTGTTCTCAATTAATTAACACTAGTACTCCCATTAAAAAAAACTTATCTTTTAAGCATACAAAAATTGAGACACAATTACTAGCATTTGGGAAATTTTAAAAATAATCATAATTTAGGATGCAAAAGAAAACGTTCCTAAATTGAGGACAAATTATCTAAATCTCTTGTTTTTCACCTAATTGAGACACTATCAATAGGCACATTTTATGAAGGGCGTTGGTGATATAATTAGATGTGTAAATTAACATCCTTAATATCATATAAAAGTGTCCTTATCCAATTTTTTTTTATAGTATTTTTACTACTTTTGATAATATATTCCATATTCACTAAATCATAACGTTTACATTTAAATATAAAGTCAATATATAAAAATAAGACGTACCAATTTTACATTTTTTATACCCAACAAGTCAAAGGTGCTAATTAATGCTCTTAGCAAAAATTCATTTTAGCAATTGCAGTCAACAATTTGAACTCCTCCATCTTCACCACCACCAACAATTGCAGCAGCATAATCTTCCTTGATCGTTGATGGCGGCTTATGGTGCAGCGGTTTCTCTCAAGAATACAATCACCCTTATTCTACGATCGTCTCGCATTTGGGGGGTTCCTACCTTTCCAATAGTCGATCATTTGGCTGGTCTCTTTTACGCCGTGTTTGATAGTAATTCATATTTCAAAGTGGCGGCGGCGGCTTATGTTGCAGCGGTCTGTCTGAACTACACGGTTCCGAGCATTCAACAATTGTTTCCGATTTGGCTGGTTTATGTGTTTCATATCTCATATTTCAAATGGGTGATGATGGCTTATGTTGCAGCGACTTATCACAGCCACAGGTATAAGATGCGGCGTATTCTACCAGGCGCCTTCTATGCGAAATTCTTGGTGCTGGTCAAGGCCTACTACGCCACGTGTCGCTTGCAGAAGGCTCTGCTTAAGTTGGACGAGACGAGCTGCAGAAGGAACAGGACGAAGGTGAATGATTTGGACGAACGGATCAAAGAGGCCATATTGGAATTCGAAGATTTACTCGAATCTCATGTGTATCAACAGATTCTTCCACAACTCGAAGGTCACTTTTCTTTCTCTGTCGATCTGCAGAGTCTAGCACAGAGTGTTGATTTGTTCTTCGAGAGGGTAGCAGTGATGGAGGCGGAGTACGGGATAGAACTGGCGAATATGCCTGAAGAAGAAGGCGAACTTATTTCCTCAAGAATTGATTTTGGTGGAATCAACTCAACGATGGTTGGATCGTCTGACCTACTTGAACAGGTCAGGGATTATCTGATCAAAGATGAGGGGAATCGGTTATCAGTGACTGGGATGGCGGGAGTTGGAAAGACAACTCTCGCTAAGAAAGTATTTGAGGATCTATCGATTCAGAGACATTTTGAGCTTCGAGCATGGGTTAAGGTGGGCAGAAAATGTGAATTAAATGAATCATTGCGATGCATTTTAGCTCAAGTGGATCCCAACACTCGCAACCAAATGCTTACCCAAGGAGACGAAGATGATGAGAAATTAGTTAGACTCTTGAAAGAGAGATTGATGCATAAGAAATGTCTCATCGTGTTTGATGATGTATGGGAATGGGACACGCGAGTGATGGATAAGTACTTGGCAGAAGAGAAGTCCGAATCCTGGTTACAAGCAGGATCGCAATTGAAGAATGCGGAAATCATGCTCTAGTTTGCTTGTTGAATGAAGATGAAAGTAATAAATTACCCAGTGAGAAGGTGTTTGGTGAAGTGGGCTTTCCTCCTCACCTAAAGAAATTGGGAGAGAAGATTGCAAAAAAAAGTGAAGGTCTTCCACTTATGCTAGTCACAGTTGCAGAGCTCCTATCCAAAGAAGACACGACCGCAGAATTCTGGACTGAGGTAGCCCAAAAACAACATAATTCAATCTTCATGGATTCATATAATCAAATATCAGAGGTACTATTCCCAAGCTACGATTACTTACCTCAATATTTGAAAATGTTTTTCCTCTATATGGGAGCTTTCCCTCCATATAGTAATATCGACAAACAAAACCTCCTTTACCTGCGGAAGGGTTTCTTGAACCGCTTGAGGTTGCAACTTTGTTTGATTTCTTTGTCCATTGCTCTACAAAACTAGCTTCCAAGTATAATCTTGTTCTATTAGACGTAGAACCAAGCGAATCTTGGTTTTCTACGAAAGACTTTCGTGTGCATTCTTGCTATCAATACGTATGCAAGAAAGAAGCTAGTAGGATCATGTTTTTGCATGTTTTACAAAGCTACGATGATTTCATGAAAGACCAACACCGATTGTGTGCTCATTTCAACACTTTATTTGCCTTTAAAAAAGTGTGTGATTCAATAAAAAGTGACTGTGCACCCATTGCCCGTTCTCTCCTTTTTCTTGGTCCTTACCAACAATATCCGGTGCCAATACATGACATGGATCTCAAGTTGCTTAGGGTACTGGATGCCGTTAAAGTTCGATTTTACCATATCCCACTAGAAATTATGAACTTAGTTTGTTTACATTACCTTGCTTTAACTTGCAACTTAGAGTTCCCTGTTTCCATATCCAACCTTTTTCATCTTCAAACCTTGATTATAAAAGCGCATTTGAACATTAGAAAGTGTGGAGTTGTATTGTATATGCCGGCAGAAATGTGGGACATGCATGAACTGGTATGTATTGAGGTCACAGGAAGAGAACGACCAACCCCTAATTCTGATGCTACTTTGGAAAAATTATCTTGTATTTTTGGTGTGAGTGCAAAAATTTGCACTAGAGAAATTTTCAAAAAGATCCCTAATTTAAATCAGTTAGGAATTATTATGGAGTTGAAGCCTTACGATGACAACGATGTTAACAACCTAGCGAGGGTTCTCGGATATATCTCAGAGCAACTCCAGAAGTTGGAACTATTGAGATATCAAGTAATGAACCCCAATATGAAGGATGATTTTATGGTTCCTCTTTCAATGTTCCCATCAAGTTTGACAAGGTTGCATTTGAGTGGCTCAGGGTGTCCATGGAAGCACATGAATGATATTGGTTCACAACTACCAAATCTTAGGAAGCTTAGTTTAGAACACTATGCCTTTCGAGGCTCAGAATGGAATATAGAACTAGGGTCTTTTTTGAAACTTGAGACACTTGTAATTGAAGACACTGATTTGGTGTGGTGGAGATCTCAAGATGGAAGCCTCCCAATGCTTACGCTACTAAGCATACAACATTGCTACAAACTACAACAACTCTATTGGACGTGTGATTACTCAATGGTCCAAACTACAATTGAATTAGTTGACTGCAATCCCTCAGTCGTCATTTTTGCCAAACAACTAGGACCGAAATCTCTCTTTAGAGTTTCGTTACCACTCTACTTTTTGAGATTAAAAGCAGTGACTTTACTCTCAACTTGATTGACAGGTTAGCCTTCCTACTTCACTTAATGTGCACAAACATCATCAATTCATTTATTTCTTAACTAAAATGCATGTGCTTGTTATGAAGATGGAGTTGCATAACATGATCAGCTCTTGAAGATTGCAGTGAAGAAGTGATGCTTGACTACTTGTTGAAGGCCTTTAAGGTATGCTTTAGTTTCAGTATTCGAGTTATGTGCTAAATATGAGTTTCTTTACGTATTTAGCAGGTGAATTTGGATGATAAAAACTAGAGTTTATTTCCTTCTCTATTCTTCCTAGTTGTTTCCCAAGAGTACTTTGTGATCTGTTATACATTAAATAAGCAGAGAAAGAAGGAATTTGAGGTTTGTTATGATTTTTTTTTTCCTATAGAATTTTTGTGTAGTTATTTGATTTTTTCATCGCAGGGACTTTTTGGTTGAGCATAATATCTCATGCACTGACTACATACATTCTATGCAATGTCATTCGATCATGAAAATCTACTAGTATTAAAGCATCTCATTTTCTAGATGAGTGCAAATTTGGGTTTGAATTGGGTAGGCAATTATTTTTCATTGTTACCTATATACACACATCATGCACCCACATCGGGTGGGTGAAGAGGGAGTCCCGACGCGCTCGGTGTCACATCAGGCGTCGTGACTGGGCTGGAGAGAGGCGCGGGTGGGGGAGGATGGTTTTCAGGGTGTGGGGTGAGTATTTAATTAATAATTTTTTTTTATCAAATTCAAAACTCTATAAATACAATTATACAACCACAATTCACATTCATTTTACAAACAATCTCTTGCACAATTTCTCTCTAGAAAAATGGATATGATCCGAATGAGAATGTCCTTGATTTAGCTACATATGAATAATGTCATGGAGGAGGTCATGCCTACAATCCAAACAAAAGTAGATAACGAGATGCTCGTTTCACGGCAACCGCTGCTTCGTCTATACCACGACCGTGGATTTATATCCACCAAGATCGAGGAAGTTTAGTCACACTCCAACGATTTCCAAGATTGACGAACTTCTTCAATTTTTCAAATTTTAGGTTTTTTAATTTTTCAATTTCTAGGGTTTATAACTTTATTTTTTAAATGAAGAAATTTCAATTTTTTATGTTAATATATGATCTACTCATATTTTAATTTTAAGAACAAAACAATAAATAATATAAAATGTTAGAGGTCGGGCGTCGCATTATAAAAGTTTTAGGTCGGTGCCAAAAACAAAATGATGACCTGGCGAGGGCAGGGGCATGGCAATAGGGCGTCCCTACTCCCCTTATGGAGGCTCTCAAGGTCAAATATTAGGTCACAACCCATCAATCAAATTTGCAAAATACTCCTCTGTTTATGAAAATTTATCACTTATTTCCGTTTTCATTCGTCCTTAAAAATTTGTTATTTTTCATTTTTCATTTTTATCGTACATTTCACTTAATCATTTCCACTCACATTTTATTTTAACATTAATATACAAAAGTATGATCCACATACTATTAATTTTTTCAATTCACTTTTTATTATATTTCTTAAAACTCGTGTCGGGTTAAATGGTGCCAAATTTTAAGGGACAGAGAGAGAGGGAGTATAAATAGTTCTCAGGCGGCCCAGTTGACAACTCCAGTCTTAGCCTTAAACTAACATAATAAACTTAGTCTTAGCCTTAAACTAACATAAATAAACATAGCCCACTGAACAAATTATTGATCAAAGTTACTCAAATTCTGGGCTATCTTAACATACATTTGATTTGGCTATTGGGTTGAGAAATAATGCTAAAGACTCCAAATAATAGGGACTGTATTATAAAAGAATTATATTTATTTTGATATTTTACCAAATTACTATATCTTTATGCACATAAACAATTTTTGCTATACGCTTTCTGGCTATACATCCACATTTTACTCTAGTTATTGGATAAATAAATCTTTTGGCAAATAACTAATTGATTTTTTGTTTAAGTATTTTCATTGAAAAAATCCATACAAATATATTTGTATCTAATATTAATATTCCTAGTATAAATACTGACTTTTTCTTAAACTATATTGTCTTATTTGGTTTTAGATGCCAAAAATTCGTTAAATATAAGTTCATATATGATCAAACGAACACCAAAAGTTGAACATGTCTTCAACAAATTAAATGTGTATAAAACAAATATTTTTGTATGAAATATGTCTTTTCTGTGGAAAAATATTATTTCCGCAGCCGGCCTTCCTTAAATTAGTTTTGTATTAGCAATGTTGATCGTTGGATTCAATAATTGAGTAGGTATGGTGGTGATAATCGTTAACTTCAATAATTGAATAGGTATATAAATTAAAAATTGCTAGAAAAATTATGAAATTTTATCAGAGGTCTTTTTTCTAGCTTTGTAAATCAGCCAAAGATATCAGGTATTTGGTATTTATTCTCTTATTATTACATGATGATTTTTTTCTTGCAAAATTGAATTTAACATGAAAGTAGAAAAATCATACATGGACGCTGTTGGAAATAAAAGCAATTAATCATGAATATAATAGAGATGAACACATGATTGTTTACCTAGCTCATTACTATAGGTAGGTACCTAGGTTTGGGGGCGATGCCGAACCAATGGTTTGACTATATAATTATTGGCTGCCAAGTTTACAATGGGAAAACTAGAACAACTCTATGCATCGATAATCATAATATAGAGAACTGCTCACAATAGTAAACATACGGAGATACTTCATTCGTCCTATAAAAATAGAGATATTCGAGACAACACGAGAATTAATATATACTTTAATTGGTAAAGTAAGAGAGATGATGCGAAGACTAGTTAAAATAGTATTAGTAGATAATGAGACCCATATTATTGTTAGTGTTTAATAGTGAGCTCTAGTTGTATAAGTTGTAAATAAATTGATGTATGTATGGTAATGAGTTGGGACGAACTTTCAATAAATGAAAATAAACTATTTTTATGGAGCAGACAGAAAAGGAAAATGTCTATATTTTTATGAAAGCAAAATCATAGTTAAGATATATTCGCATAGACTTTATTTCTATTTCTTACTTTATCAGTTGTACATTAATATCCGTGCATCTTTAAAATTTCATATTTGTATGAACGAAGTTGTACATATCGTATACTCCCTGCAGTCCCCATTAAATGTCCCATTTCATTTTTCTTAATTTTAGTAAATGGACCTCACTTTTCAATAACTTATTCTACTCACAATTATTATAAAACTATTATACAAAAGTGAGTCTATATTACACTAATTTTTTCCATCTATTTTCCTTTATAAAGTCAAACAATTTTTTTCAAACCAGCACCAGTCAAATATGGGACATTTAATGGAGACCGGAGGGAGTATATACATACATCCATCATCAATTATATAATTGATGACCAATCTCAAACTATGGAATATAATTGAAAAATAATATTTCAGGTGAGTTTATGGCGTCCAATATGGTATCGTCAGTCGATACACGTTATTAGCAAAACACAATTTCAAAACCTCCAACCACCATCACCGATTCATCCCACTCTATCAACACCTCCAATTTCAGTCTAGTGATGTCGGCTTACGGTGCAGTGATTTCTCTGAAAAATACGATTCAATTTATCGTAGAATCGCCTCGCCTTTTTGTGATTCCTACTGGTCGTATCTTAAGACCGGCCTATGAGGCTGTGTGTGACCTGCAGACAGTTCTCAAAAAATTGGAGAAGACCGGGTACATCAAGATCAGGACGAAGGTGAATGCTTTGGATGAACAAATCAAAGAGGCTGTGTGGGATTTTGAAGATTTACTCGAATCCCATATCTACGATCAGATCCTTCCACAAGTCGAGACAGATCACTTGTCTTTCTATGGAGATCTGCAGAGTCACCGAAAGAGTGCTGAAGTGACGAAGATGGAGGAGGAGGATAATGAGGATGAGGAGGAGTATAAGGATGCGGAGGAGGAGGATAATGATAATGATGAAGAGGATGAGGATGATGAGGAGTATAAGGAGGCCGGGGAGGAGTTTAAGGAGGAGGAGCGGGAGGAGGATAATGACAATGATGAGGAGTATATGGAGGCGGAGGAGGAGTATAAGGAGGGGCGGGAGGAGGATAAGGATAATGATGATGCGGAGTATAAGGAGGCGGAGGAGGAGGAGGAAGAGGAGTACAGGGAGGATAAAGAGTTGTATAATAAGCTGCTATATATGCGACAGTTCATCCATCAGAATCTTCCAAGTCTGAGGCCCAAAGATCGCTTGGCTTTCTTGGTGGATCTGCACAGTCTGAAACAAAGTATTGATCGATTTGTCATTAGAGTGACAGCGATGGCGGTGGAGTACGATGTTGCACTGCTGAATATGCCTGAGGAAGAAGGCGAACCTATTTCCTCGAGAATCGAGTTTGGTGGAATCGGCTCGTATATGGTTGGATTAACTGAAGAATTTGAACAAGTCAGGGATTATTTTCTTGCAGAAAAAGAAGAGAATTGCTTTGCAATTACTGGGATGGCAGGAATTGGGAAGACAACTTTGGCTAAGAAAATATTTGACGATCCATTGATTCAGGGACATTTTGAGCTTCGAGCATGGGTCAAAGTGGGCAGAAAATGTGAACCGAATGATGTAATACGAGGCGTTCTGGCTCAAGTTGATCCCAACACTCAAGACCAAATGCTTACCCAAGGAGACGATGATGATGACCTGAAATTAGATGGAGTCCTGGAAGACATATTGAAGGATAAGAAATGTCTCATTGTGTTGGATGATGTATGGGAATGGGACACACAACTAATGGGTATCTTGCCAGACAAGAATGTTCGAATCATGCTTACGAGCAGGCTAAGAATGGAAGAATCTCCAAGTCAAGTTGTACGCTTGTTGAATGAAGAAGAAAGTAAGAAATTACTTTGTGAGAAGGTGTTCGGTGAAGAGGGTTTCCCTCTTAGCCTTGAGAAAAAGGGAGAGAAAATCGCCGAAAAATGTGAAGGTCTTCCACTTATGATAGTCATAGTTGCAGAGCTCCTGTCGGAAGAAGACAAGACCCCAGAATACTGGACTGAGGTAGCTGAAAAACAACATAATTCAGTTTTTGTGGATGCATATAATCAAATCTCAGAGGTATTTTTCCCAAGCTATGACTATTTACCTCAATATTTCAAAATGCTTTTTCTCTATATGGGATCTAGCCCTCCATATTGTGATATTAACATAGCCGATCTCTTCCGTCGATTGGGAGCTGAAGGGTTTCTTGAATCGATTGGAAATGAAACTTTGGAAGAATTTATAGGCATTGGCTTGAAAATTCTTTCTCAATTGTATAATCTTGTTATTATACATGAATCAAATGTAGAATCTTGGTTCTCAAAGAGGGAGTTTCGGGTGCATTCGTGTTGGCAACACGTGTGTAAGAAAGAAGCTAGTAAGATCAAGTTTTTGCATGTTTTACAAAGTTGCGATGATGATATGAAAGGCCAGCGGCGGTTGTGTGCCCATCATAACACTTTATTTGCCTTCAAACAAGTGTATGATTCAATAAAAAGTACTTGTGCATCTACTGCCCGCTCTATCCTTTGTTTGGGTCCTTACCACCAATATCCGGTGCCAATACATGATATGGATTTCAAGTTGCTCAGGGTATTTGATGCTCTTGAAGTCCGATTTTACCATATCCCACTTGATATTATGAAACTAGTCTGTCTAAATTATCTTGCCCTAACTTGCAATGGAGAGATCCCTATTTCCATATCCAACCTCTTTCACCTTCAAACATTGACTATCCATCCACATATAAACATTAAAAAGCGTGGGGCTCCGTTATACGTGCCGATGGTAATATGGGACATGCAAGAGCTACAACATATTAGTATCTCCGGAAGAGACCTACCGACCCCCAAGTCTGATGCTACTTTGGAAAAACTCTCTAGTCTTTTTGGTGTTAGTGCCAAGAGTTGCATTAGAGAAAATCTCAAGAGAATCCCTAATTTAAGGATGTTAGAAATTATGATGGAGTTGAAGCCTTATGATGATGACGATGATATAAACCCATTGAGTGGATTGGAATATATCTCAAAGGAACTCCACAAGTTGGTACTACTTTCATATATATTAACGAACCCTGACATGAGGTATCAGTCTATAGTTCCTCTTTTAATGTTCCCATCAAGTCTTGCAGTTTTGGCACTGAGTGGCTTAGGATGTCCTTGGAAGCACATGAATGACATTGGTTCGCTGCTACCAAATCTTAGAAACCTCAGGTTACTTCACTATGCCTTTCATGGACCAGAATGGAATATTGAATCAGGGTATTTTTTGAAACTTGAGACACTTGTTATTGAAGATACCGATTTGGTGCGATTGAGACCTCAACGTGGAAGCCTCCCAATGCTTGAACTCCTAAGTATAAGGCATTGCTACAAATTACGACAAGTCGATTGGACTTGTGATCCGTCAAAGGTCACAAAGCCTACAATTGAATTGGTTGAGTGCAGTCCTTCAGTTGTCGCTTTTTCCGAGCAATTAAGACCTCACCTTAATGTTCATTGCTACTCTTCTTTTTGAGATGAGAAGTCATAGCCAGACTCTATGCTTGGTTAAGAGGTTAGATTTCCTACTTCATTTAATTTGCACACACCTCATCAACTCATTTCTTTCTCAACTAAAATGCTTGTGCTTGTGGTGAAGATGCAGTTGCACCAAGCTTCCTTTCAAAACATTATCGGCTTCCAAAGATTGGAGTGGAGAAGTGTTTTTGACTCCTCGTTGGAGGCCTTACTTCAACGTAGAACGTGAGTCGATTTGATAATAAATTTGCTTCATATTCTTCAGCGTGAGGTGCAAATCCTTATATGAAGAAAGCTTGAACCAGATATGTGAGTATAGTTGATGGATTTGTTTAGTATGATGTTTCATGTTGGTGTTGAAAGACAATGAGACACGTGCCATCTTTTTTCTGCAATTAAACTTCTACTTCTTTGAAACTTAGTTGATTGACTCCTTCATCCGTTCTTGGATGTTTCCTACTCACTGTTTTGTTTTTACTTTTGCAATGAATGTTGGTTTTATCTTCTTTTGAGGTTTAATGTATACCTTTTGTTAAATATATGTGTGTTTAGATTAATATTAAAGTATACAATCTTCTTTATTTTGTCTTGCCATTTTTTGTAAAAATGATAAAAATAGTTAAAGTGGAGAAATAGTAAAGTAAGAGAGATAATAATGTAGATAAGACTTATTCTCTATATTATTTTCTCCTCTTAATTTATCATTTTTCTTTTTTTTTAACTACTACCTCCGTCCCGGCTAAGATGACACATTGCTTAGTCGGCACGGGTTTTTTAGGAGTTATTGGTTAAAATGTTTAATTGAAGAAAGAGAAGGTGGGTGGAAGTATTAAAGTAGAGAGATAGAGAAAGATGAATATTTTAATAGGAGTGTAAAAAGTGGTTGAGTGTATTAATTGGAGAGAGAAAGTTACCAAAAAGGAAATGTGTCATCTTAATTGGGACAAACTAAAAGGAAAATGTGTAAATGCTTAAGCGCTGACGGAGGGAGTATTTTTTATCATTTTTACAAAAAGAAGCCGAGGAGAAAACATATCGGATTACGCTTTAAAATGTGTGTTTAGATTAATATTAAAGTATACAATCTTCTTTATTTTGTCTTGTGTCTTTTGGTTTCTTTTCAAGTGGCTTATTCAATTTAAAATTATAGTCTCCACGGAAATTTAACAGTTTTGAATGTTAATGTACTCTTTTATGCCTCATTTGGTAGCTGGTTTAAAATTTAAATTATTGAAATTTTTAATACTATTTAGTTAATAAAGTAAGATAGATTATGTAGTTCTATATATATAGTTTTATATGAATAAGACGACTTGAGTGAATGGTTTGTATATTTGATAAATAAAACAGATCCTTTAACCCCATATTTGGTAAATTAATTTTTAATAAAGTTTAAACTGTGATTGCTCCAAAGGACTCTTTAGTAAATCTCAATCAAAATGAGAGGGGTGAAAAATTTGAGGACAATAAGATAATAATCTAGTTATCTTAATAGAATTTTCAATATAGACTG
Organism: Salvia hispanica; assembly: GCF_023119035.1. Classification (NCBI taxonomy): domain Eukaryota; kingdom Viridiplantae; phylum Streptophyta; class Magnoliopsida; order Lamiales; family Lamiaceae; genus Salvia; species Salvia hispanica. The sequence goes on along the minus strand of NC_062965.1, from coordinate 50,946,049 downwards.
ATTAATCCATCTATCTGCTGAGTTTATTTAACAAATCAAAACATGAAACTTAAACAAGCCTGGAAAGTAAAATACGGGCTAAGATATAATTTAACTCCCATACCAGACAACATGTAGACCTAAAGAGATATATCGATATTATAACTAGGGATGTCAATTGGGCCGGCCCATCAAGTTTCGGATCACCCCTTCTCAAGATGCGGGTCAATCGATAGGTATTAATTTGGTTAGAAAAATTCATTCCTAATTCGAAATGTTCGATAGCTCATCGGGCTCATCGAGCCATCAGTTTCGGGCTACTTTATCATTTTTTACTTAGTTTACCACTAGCTCCGATGAGATGGGCCATCAGTAGAGCTTGAATTGGGCCTTTTTCTTCCCCTTATTTAGTTACATTAATAGCCCCAACAGCAACGTCGTCCCTTGTTAGTTTCCGCTCCGCTTGTTAGAGGGCGTGAAATGATACTCCTAGTAAATGAATATATTTTGTTTTAATAAAAAAGTTTGAAATTAATTAAAATTAAAACGAAAAAAAACTAAATAAATACTCCCTCCGGGTGTGAAATGTTGTCCAGTTTTGCCATTTTGGTTCATCCACAAAATGTTGTCCACTTTGCTTTTTTTCCATTATTGATAAATGGTCTCTACTTTCCACTGACTTATTACACTCGCATTCTGTTGTAAATCAATATATAAATATGGGACCTATAGTCCACTGACTTTTTCCACTCACTTTTCTTTATATTTTTAAAAATTCGTGCCAAGTTAAACATGGACAACATTTTGGCTGACAGGGAGTGTATCAAACATAAAATTAAAACAAAACTTAAGGTCTCAAAATCTGTTTTTATGTTATAAGAAAAATATTCATCCCTACACACATAATATTCGAGTAGGAAAAGAATGTTTGCAATCCATTACAAGAATTTCACAAAATCTCAAATTATTTATAATTTCTCAAATTTCTTGTAAATAGGGTAGAATATTTAATTTGTGTATGCTATAGCAATTTGGATATACCCCATTTTACCACTAATCATTCAATTCCAAACGTCAATCACCTTTAAAATATTATGATTAACCCAAAAATATGAACATTAATGGATACATCATGTGCAGTGCTGACTTTGCAGAGAAATGCAGGTACGGATTAAGTATTAGAATTCCCATAACCAACTTTAAAATAAGTATTCAATTGACTGATCCGATCCAATCGATATTACTGAAAAATAATATTTTTGCATTATTGGATCGTCATAGTCAATACACGTTATTAGCAAAATCATTTTAAAAATTTCAACTCCATCATCTTCACCACCACCAACAATTGTAGCATACTCATTTCCTTGATCATTCATGGCGGCTTATGGTGCAGCTGTTTCTCTCAAGAATACGATCAAGCTTTATACGCAACGTCTCGCATTTCGCTGGTTTCTCCCTATCCAATAGTCGAGCAATTCATCGCTTCCTATTGTGCTTTGTTTGATCATTCATACATCAAAGTGGTGATGGCGGCTTATGCTGCAGCGGTTTGTCTGAACTACACAATTTCGAGCATTCGACAATCGTTTCTGATTTCACCGGTTTCTGTCTTTCATATCTCATATTTCAAATGGTTGATGGTGGCTTATGTTGCAGCGGTTTATCTCAAGTATAAAATTCTACCTCGTGCTCTCTCCGTAAAATTCATAGTGCCCGCGAAGGCCTACAATGCCATGTGTCGCTTGCAGAAAGTTCTGCTGAAATTGGAGGAGACCGGCTTCAGCAGGATCAGGACGAAGGTGAATGCTTTGGATGAACGGATCAAGGAGGCCATATGGGAATTCGAAGATTTGATAGAATCCAACTTCACCAATCAGATTCTTCCACTGCTCGAAAGTGGAACAAGTCACTTGTCTTACTCCGTAGATCTTTGGAGTCTGAAGCAGAGTGTTGATTGCTTCGTGGAGAGGGTGGCGGTCATGGAGGCAGAGTATGATGTTGAACTGGCTAATATGTCTGAAGAAGAAGGCGAACCTATTTCCTCGAGAATTGATTTTGGTAGAATCAACTCGGAATGGTTGGATTGTCTCTTGAATTTGAACGAGCCGGATTACTTGATGGGAAATGAAGGGAATCGGTTGTTAGTTACTGGGATGGCTGGGGTTGGAAAGACAACTATTGCGAAGAAAATATTTGAAGATCCATCAATTCGAGACATTTCGAGCTTCGTGCATGGGTCGAGTGGGCAGGAAATGTGGAGCAAATGAGACATTACGATGCATTCTAGCTCAACTGGATCCTAACATGCTTGCCCAAGATGATGGCGCGAAATTAGTTGGACTCTTGGAAGAGATATTGAAGGACAAGAAATGTAATGAAGCTAGAAAGATCAAGTTTTTGCATGTTTTACAAAGTTGCAATGATTTTATGAAAGATCAACGCTGGTTGTGTGCACATTGCAACACTTTATTTGCCTTCGAAGAAGTATATGATTCAATAAAAAGTGACTGCGCATCCACTGTCCGTTCTCTACTTTGTTTGGGCCCTTACCACCAATATCCGGTGCCAACACATCTCATGGATTTCAAGTTGCTTAGGGTACTAGATGCCATTAAGGTTCGATTTTATCATATCCCAATCGAAATTCTTAAACTAGTTTGTCTAAAGTACCTCTCTCTAACTTGCAACAACGAGCTCCCTGCTTCCATATCCTACCTTTCTCGCCTTCAATCCTTGATTATCGAACAATATATGAACATTAAAAAGCGTGGAGTTCCTACTTTTATATATTAATCATAATAAAATGTGAGGAACGAGTTGATAGAATGTGCGATTCATTATAAAAAAATAGTAAAAAAGAAAATTGATGTCAGTTTAGGGTGTAATCACAATTCTTAGCATAAACCATAAATGAGTTATACTACTATATGATTAAAGCTTCGGAATGGACAAATTCCATGTTCTCTGATTTGACTAACTAAATAATTAATTTCCTACATACATATAATAATAAAATAAAATTAATTTCATATTTGGCGCCAACACCTCCTCGTTGCTTCGTCTCTAGTTTCGACCAAGTGTGAAAATTTTATTTTTTACGTTTGGTTTGGCGAAAAGTTTATTTATTGGAGATGGTAAGCAAAATGCAGATATAGGTCTAATTATTGATCATGTTGCTCAAATTCTGACCCACACAATCATAATAAATTGGGGCAGGCTTAAAATGACTTAATTATACCAGTAGAAATATCTCCTTAATTAGTTCGATAAATTTAATTCAAACTGATTCAGAATAGGGGTCTTTGTCTTTAAATTCCTTTTAACTTTCATTAAAATTCAATTTTATAATCCAACTTGAAAAAATTCGCCAATAAATTTATAACCAAAATATTAATTTGTAATGATTTTAGAAGTAATCAAAATTTTGATTCTATGGCTTATTATAACTTATATTCTCCCAGTCCGCTAAGATGACACATTGCTTAGCCGAGGTTTTGCAGGATTATTGTTAAAGTGTTTAATGGAGAGAAATAGGTGCGTGAAGTATGTAAAGAGAGAGATAAAAAAGATTGAATATTTTAATAGGAGTGAGAAAAAGTGGTTGAGTGTATTAAATGGAGAGAGAAAGTTACCAAAAAATGAAATGTGTCATCTTAATTGGACAAACTAAAAGAAAACGTCATCTTAAGCTGGACTGAGGAGTACTTTATTCGTCCAAGAAAGATGACTCATTTATTGAGCTACGAGATTTTATACAGTTTGATTTTGTGTTATGTGAAGAGAGTAAAGTACAGATTGGGAATAATGTAGAGATAAATATATTTCTATTTTAAGAATTGATCATCTTGCGGAAAACTAAAAATAAAAGTAGTCATTTTCAATGGGACGGATGGAGTAGTGATGACACAAAATTTTAGAAAATGTCTTTTTGTGTGTTTAATGGAGAGAGAAAATATAATTTTATATATTAATGTGCTAGAGAGTTTAAAAAAAAAGAAATGTAACTATGAGAATAACTAATAAGACAAAAAAATATAAATTTTACAGTGATTAAATATTCTGTAATGATATTATTATTACAAAAATATAAAAAAATCAATGATGGTGTAATTGGGTCATTATTGATAAATAAAACAAAAATATGATTAAGTTAGATGAATATTAAAAATCGGAAGAGAGAAAATAATTAAATATGAAAAAGATGATTGGCTGGATAGTCTTCTTGGTTGATGATGAACATGATATATGAATTTTGCAAAATTGAAAATTCTTGCAATCGTGCGACCAAGTATAAATAATTACATGGTTGACTGAAAAACAATTTATACAATTGATAAATAGTGAGGTATATGGACGTGCATACACGTTGTTAGCAGTTTCACTTTAACAATTGCATACCAAACCCCGCCGCGGCCAACTCCTCTCCTCCAACTAAGAATGTAAAATTGACTTCGCCACCACAACTCAACCTATATTTCATATTTCAGTGGCGGCTTATGGTGCAGCCACTTCTCTAAGAATACGATTCAGCGTATTCTACAATCGTCTCGCATTTCACTGGTTCCTCCCTCTCCACAAATCTCACTTCCCGCCTACGAAGCCATGGTTCGCTTGCAGAAAGTTCTGCTAAAATTAGAGGACACCGGCTGCAGCAAGATCAGGTCGAAGGTGAATGCTTTGGATGAACGAATCAAAGAGGTCGTGTGGGAATTCGAAGATTTACTAGAATCTCATGTGTATCAACAGATTCTTCCACAACTCGAAAGTGAGAGAGATCACTTGCTTTTCTCTGTAGATCTGCAGAGCCTGCGACAGAGTGTTGATCAGCTTCGTCTCTAGGGTGATGGTGATGGAAATGGCTTACGATATTGAACTGGTGTACATGCCAGAAGAAGAAGGCGAGCCTATTTCGTCAAGAATTGATTCTGGTCGAATCGACTCAAATATTGTTGGATTATCTGATGAATCTGAACAAATCAGAGATCATCTTCTTTCAGAAAATGGAGATGGAAGGAATTGGCTATTAGTTACTGCCTTACTGGGATGGCAGGGGTTAGAAAGACAACCCTGGCAAAGAAAGTATTTGACGATCCATCTGTTCAGAAACATTTCGAGTATCGAGCATGGGTCAAAGTAGGCAGAAAGTGTGAATACAATGAAATATTACGATGCATAATAGCTCAAGTGGATCCCAACTCTCATGTTGAAATGCTTACCCACGGAGAAAATGTTGCTGACCAACAATTAGTCGGACTCATGGAATACAGATTGAAGTATAAGACATGTCTCATTGTGCTGGACGATGTATGGGAATGGGACACACGAGTATTGGTTAGCTTGTCACAAGAGAATGTCTGAATCTTGCTAACAAGCTGGATAGGAATGAAAGAATCTTCATTTCTAAGAATGCACTTGTTGGATGGTGAAGAAAGGAAGAAATTACTTGGAGAGAAGGTGTTCGGTAAAGAGGGTCTCCCTTAATTTGGAGAAATTGGGAGAGAAGATTGCCAAAAAATGTGAAGGTCTTCCACTTATGATAGTTACCGTTGCAAAGCTTCTATCCAAAGAAGTTAAAACCCCACAATACTGGACAGAGGTTGCTGAAAAACAACATAGCTCAGTCGTCATGGATGCATATAATCAAATATCAGAGGTACTTTACCCAAGCTATGACTACTTACCTCAATATTTAAAAATGTTTTTCCTCTATTTGGGAGCATTTCCTTCTTATAGTAATATTAAATACACAACCTCTTTCAACGGTTGATTGCTGAGGGATTTCTTGAACCGTTTGGAAAACACACTTTGAAAATGTTTCTAGCGAATGCTTGGCAGGGCTTGCTCATTCGTATCATCTTGTTCTATACCAATCAAACCCAGGATCTTGGTTTTCTAAGGAAGAGTTTCGAGTGCATTCTTGCTGGCAGCATTTGTGTAAGAAAGAAGCTAGCAAGATCAAGTTTTTGCAAGTTCAACAAAGTCGCGATGAAGTTATGAAAAACCAACGTCGATTGTGTGTCCACTGCAACACTCTATTTGCCTTCAAACTAAGTGTTTGATTCAATAAAAAGTGATTGTGGATCCACTGCCCGTTCTTTCCTTTGTTTTGGTCGGTACCACCAATATCCGTTGCCAATACATGCCATGGATTTCAAGTTGCTCAGGGTACTTGATGCTTTTGTAGTACGATTTTACCATATCCCAATTGAAATTTTGGACCTACTTCATCTAAGATATCTTGCCCCGACTTGCAATGAGCTCCCTGTTTCCATATCCAAACTTTTTCACCTTCAATTCTTGATTATCCATCCGCATATGAACATTAAAAAGCATGGAGCTCTGTCATTTATGCCGGTAGAAATATGGGACATGCAAGGACTACAACATCTTGAGGTATCCGGAAGAGACCTACCAATCCCTATTCCGATGCAACTTTGGACAAACTCTCTAGTGTAAGTGGTGTGAGTGCAAAGAGTTGCAATAGGGAAATTCTTAAAAGAATACCCTATTTAAAGGGATTAATAATTCTGATGGAGTTGGAACCTTGTGATGATGATGATGATGATGATTATAGCATCCTATTTAGTGGTCTAGGTTATATCTCAAAGGAACTCCAAAATTTGAATGACTTACTTATAGGTAATGAACCCTGAGATGAAACATGAGTATTTGGTACCTCTTTCAATGTTCCCAGCAAGTTTGACAGTATTGTGTTTGAGTGGCTTAGGGTGTCCATGGAAGCACATGAATGACATTGGTTCACTGCTACCAAACCTTAGGACCCTCAAGTTACAACACTATGCCTTTCAAGGCTCAGAATGGAATATAGAATAATGGTATTTTTGAAACTTGAGACACTTGTAATTGAAGATACCGATTTGGTGCAATGGAGAGCTCAACATGGAAGCCTCCCAATGCTTGAAATCTTAAGCATACGACATTGCTACAATCTACAACAACTTGATTGGCAGCGTTATCTATCAATGGTCACAACTACAGTTGAATTAGTTGAGTGCAATCCCTAGCCGCTGCTTCTGCTGAACAAATAAGACCGAGATATCTCTTTAGAGTTCGTTCCTACTCTTCTTTGAGATGAAATGTCGCAGTTACTCTCTTGGCTAACAGGTTAGCCTTCCCTACTTCATTTAATTTGCACAAACCATATCAATTCATTCGTTTCTTAATGAGATATCTGTGCTTTTGATGAAGCTGCATTAGTTGGTATCACTGTCAACATGCCGCCTCGTTGTCAACCCATCGCAATGGAAGACGTTTCCTAGTTGTCCTATGTCTCGTTGAGTTTCAATTTAGTCAGAATTGTGTTTCTAGTTGTCTCGGAGTTTCCTAATGGTATTATGCAGTTTGTAATACATTGAAAGATTAATGTTTGCAACTTATGATATTTTCTTCATGTAGAATTTTGGTGTTATTTATTTTTCGTTGCATGGTATTGTGCTTGAACAATTAGTAGAGGCCTTCATAATTTTCTATAAGGATTTTGGTTCTCTTGTAATTAAATTGATAGAGATGGACAGAATTAGCAACTAATTACCTTCTGTTCGGACATGTTTTTGTCGACAAGATGGAGATACACAGAGAAAATTCTTTTTTTTCAAGGGAACAATAAACATTCCATAAAAGGGGTAGTTTTTTCTTTTTTAATTCCCACAAAGTGAGCGACGCCATGATGGACATGCGTTGCTGTTAATGACACGCATATTATAAGCGCGTTTTACCGTAAGATGCATGTGACTTATGTGTCGATAAACGACACATTAGGTAAACATGTTTTTATTTATCGATGCTTGAGCCTCATGCGTCGTATATGAACATTAGAAAACGTGGAGTTGTGTCGTATGCCAACCCTGAAATATGGGATGTCGTATATGCGTCGATAAAACAACTTCAAATAATTTGCATAAACATCATCAATTCCTTTCTATCTTAACAAAAATGCATGTGTTTGTAATGAAGATGGAGTTGCATTGACCTTCATTGCAAACATGATCAGCTCTCGAAGATTGCAGCGAAGAAGTAATCTTTGACTATTATGTTGAAGGCCTTTTTGATCATGCTTTAGTTTAAGTTCTTGAGTTATGGGCTTAGCCCATCTTTGTTAGACTACAAGAAATACTGGGTTGTGGTCACAACCCATTGGACTAATTCTTGATCATGTTATTTAAATTCTGACCCATCTAATCATTAATTATAGAGACACCAAGCTTGAATTTAGTACTTTTTGTATGTCCCATTAAAAATGAAACGTTTTTTCTTTTTGGGTTATCCTATTAAAAATAAAACGCTTCTAAAATGGAAATAACATATCTCTACATTTTCATCTTTGTTACTTTAGTTTCACTTCACTACCTCACAAACAATACTTCATAAAATCCGATGTCGAAAATCAAATGTTTCATTTCTAAAGGAACGAGGGAGTATATCATTAAGACTTGAACAGATGAGAATAAAACAAATGTTTAGCTAGACTCTCAATTTGGTTAACAGGTTAGCCTTCCTACATCATTTAATTTGCTCAAACATCATAAAATTTTGTAACCTTCTTAACTAAAATATTGTGTTTATTATGAAGGTGGAGTTGCATTAGCTTTCCCTGCATCAGATTATATCATGAGACCGACCAACGCTCCACACCATGACTCCTCGCTCCCAACCCAACAAAGATCTTTCTAGTTGTCTAAGGTTTCGAGGAGTTTTTCGACTAAATCAAAATTGTGTTTTCTGATTGTCTGATGAGGTATTGTTGAGGTTTCCCAAGAGTACTTTTCAGTTTGTTGTTGCAATAAATAAGCAGAGACAAGTAATTAGACATGACTACAAACATGATTGAATGTTTAGACCTTATGATTTTTTTTTCATGTACAGATTTTCATTGCATGGAATTGTTCTTGAACAAATTAGTTGTGGCTTTCATAATTATCAGTTTTTCTTACTTAATGTGTATATGTACTCTTTTAGATACAATTATTCGGCTATATATTTAATGGCTATATTATATAAGGTGGTTCCTAGCAAATAAAATCATTACATATGATCAAATTTGCAATTATCCGGATTCTTGGTTTTTAACGAAAGAGTTTCACGTGCATTCTTGCTGGCAGCACTAGTAAGATCCTAGGAAAGAGTTCCTAGGAAAGAAGCCAGTAAGATCGGTTTTTGCATGTTTTGCGAAGCTGCGGTGATGTTGTAAAGACCAACGTCGGTTGTGTGCCCATTTTTATACTTTATTTGCTTGAACAAGTGTATGATTAATGAAAAAATGATTGTGCATCCACTGTTCGTTCTCTCCTTTGTTATGGTCCTGACCACCAATATCGATACCAATAGATGCCATGGATTTAAAGTTGCTTAGGGTACTAGATGCTCTTAAGGTCCGGTTTTACCATATCCACGTCAAATTATGAAACTAGTTTGTCTAAAGTACTTTGCCCTAACTTGCAGCGAAGACCTCCTATCACAATATCCAACCTTTTTCACCTTCAAGACTTGATTATCCATCCACCTATGAACATTAAAAGGCGTGGAGTTTTGTCATATATTCCAGTAGAAATATGGGACATGCAAGAAGCTAGGAAGGCAGCGTGAAGCGCTCACATAAATCAATTACATAATAATTACGATCAATTTAGCGAGTTATTTAGAAAAATTTTATTCGCAATTATCACATGTATCATGCCTCATAACTCAAATAAAACATGCTTTAAATAAATTTAAACCTAAAACATGCTTTTCTACGGTTTAGCCATTATACCTTAATGATTCTCCAAAGAATCGAAGATAGCTAGCGCTTCTCCACGTGAAGATCTTTAGTACAAAATCACGGATCTTCCTGTCAGGAATCCAGACGTAAGCGATATCGGGTTGGTGATCTCACTAGTATACTAGGACTTAAATAAAGAAGCAAATCCTTTCCCACGGAGGAGAAGAAATGCCGCCCTTATCGTGTAGAGAGGGGTCGAAATTTTTAGTAAAAATAAGTGTATTTTATGTCTCCTTTATTTTCCTATTTATATTAAGTCACATATTGGGCCAGGACAGGGATCTATGGAAGGCTTTGGATATGGGATCCTCCAATTAGTTTTTTACTAATTAAATTAAACCCAATTTAATATAAGCTTATAATTGGAATATTACAGAACCACTAGAAGTAATATTGCACTCCCCATCCAAATCCGAAATTATAAGTACTCGGGTTTCCATTGCTTGATATTTATTTCCAGCTTAAGATAGAAACATCTATTAATTAATTATTTGCGCTACGGACTTAATTAATTAATATCTTATTTATTCCAAGAGTGGACTCAACAAGAAAATCTTATTTATTATTCATAGAGTAATTAAACTCCAACTAGCTAGGTTTGAATAATAAAATCTTATTTCAAGCTCCTATTGAGGATGTTATCAAACAAGACTCACCTCGCGCACGATTCAACATAATAGCAATTCTAGCACGCAGATATTAATCACCACTACCCGATATACGTCTTATTGGGTTGCGAAAAACCCGCACCATTTGGTAAGTCAAAGTAATGCATAATCAATACCATATGCTCAATGCTAACGTACATTGATTAAGAAACAATAATTTACAAGACCTCGTCTTTCCGTAGATAGCACAAAGGCATGTCTCATTGTTAGATCCAATTCGTGCTATACACACCAACGTCATCTTATTTCAGTAAGGCTTAGAAATAATCGACTGACATTCCAACCTTGCACGATAGGTAGTGTAAGCCTATCTAGGTTGTGAAATTCTTTTTTCTTTTCGGGAACTGACCGTGTTACCTTAAATTGAACGACGCCCGATACGGTCTACTAAAATAAAGACTTAGACTTTGTTAAGTTACTTATACATTTAAACATGTGATAAACATCCATTAAATGTAAAACATAACATTATTATGACAAAAATAATCTATTTGTTCCTTTGAAAAATAAAATAAGAGTTTTAACAGACTTCAATCACTCGAAAGGTGATTTCTAGTATACAAACTCTAACAAGAACTACAATATATTAGGATTTGTGGAAGAGACCTACCAACTCCTAATTCTGAAGCTACTTTGGACAAACTCTCAAGTCTTTTTGGTGTGAGTGTTCAAAGTTGCACTACAAATATTCTCAACAGAATCCCTAATTTAAAGAGCTTAGTGATTCTGATGGACTTGAAGCCTTATGATGATGATGATTATGATGATAGCAACTCATTGAGTGGCTTGAGATGTATCTCGAAGGAACTCCAATATTTGAACATCATTTCATATTTTGATATGAAGTACGAGGTCATGCTACCACTTTCAATGTTCCCATCAAGTCTAATAAGGTTGGAGTTGAGTGGCTTAGGTTGTCCATGGAAACACATGAATGACATTTTTGATCTCCAAATCTTGAGAATCTCAAATTACAAAACTATGCCTTTCGAGGCACGTGGGATATGGAATCTGACTGTTTTGAAACTTTTTGGTAATCGAAGACATGGATTTGGTGCGTTAGAGCACAACATGGAACCTACCGGGTGGGCTCTAAGCATACGGCTTTTTAAAAGATACCAACAATTGTTGGACGTGCGATCCTTGAGGGGTCACAACGCCTACAATTGAATTGTTGATGCAATCCTCAGCTGTTGATTCAAAGGAATCTCCTTTAATTTTCCACTCTTGTTTTGAGATGAGAAATCGTATTTGACTCTCAATTTAGTTAACAGTTACTTCCCTACTTTTAAATTTGCATAAACCACATCAATTCAATCTCAATTCATTTAAATATATATGTACGCTCATATAAAATTTTTCTTTTATTTTTTTATCAGGAAAATGAGAACAAGGGGAAGTTATATCCCATCTTTTCCGTTATATTAAATGTTATTTCTTGAATCTATTTCTTTATACATATGAGTGAGAATAATTTTTTGCTAAAAAAGAAAACATTCTTTTTTCTTACATCTTGAAATGAAAATTTATATACAAACACAGCTAATTAGGCATGTTTTCATCAGATGTAGATGTAAATTTAGGGCGGGCGAATTCGTCTCATGACGAACAAAAAAAATTAGCCCCAAATTTTGGGAAACCTTCTGATCACTCCAGAGGCCCATCCCCATCCAGAAAACTGGTCCCCCTGCCCTGCCAAGCGAAAAACCCCAAAGGACGAATACAAACCCCTAGGATGGAACCTAGGATCTGAAAAAACCTGAAGCGGGGGGGGCCTAATCTTATGTCTGGCCTTCTGAGGATCCCAGAAAAACAGTTGGGTGATTGGCTGTTCTTCTCCAATGTGTCAACATGTCCACTCATGATATTTTGGTATTGCTTCTGATATATCAATTGCTAATGGTGCCCTTTTGGTCCTAGTCATGTACACATATACAAAATTAAAAAAGAAAATTCTAAAATAGACTTTTTTCATTATATTATTCATTCATTTTATTTTAATTCTTTTATCATAAACATGCCCAAGAGAAAGAGAAAAAATTTGTAGGAAATAAAAAGGAGAAGTTGATATTCTTAAAATCCAAAGCCACCTAGTTTGAATCTACCCCCGATTAATGTACCCGTTGCTCGTGGGGGGAACACCTTGGCATGTGGTACGAGAAAAAGCGGCATCTCACGTTGTAAAACCCTTTGGTAATCATCAATGGTTACCCGCTTGATATTGTTGGGTTTGAATTTAGGACATTGATGAGATAATCACAGATGAAGGATTCCATTGCACCCTACAGCTCATTGGGCTCCTTAAAACGTCTATCTCCCTCACAGAGGGCCCAATTTTGGGAAACGGTCATCATCGAGCAGGACCCCCGGTAAAACCGCCCCCGCCCCAAAAACCCGCATATCCCCCGAACACAAGCTTGGACGTTGAGTTCTTGATTTCTCTCCTGCGAAAAAACAGGAGTTCACTATATTATTTTCTCATCCCCTTAACAAACCAACATCAGCCCCCAAAAAACATGAGAACTCAACTTAAAAATAGCCTCTTAAAAAATATTTGGTCTTAATCCACATCTTTTTCTTACATAACAAATTTCCCCCTCCTTTCCTTTGGGGTCCACTTTTTTTGGGGCGGGTTTTAAAAAAGGGGTAAAGAAAGTTGGTTAAAAAAAGTTAGTGGAATGTGAGCCCTTTTTTTTATATTGGTTTTATAATAAAATGTGATGATTGAGTTAGTGGAATTGGGGCCTACTTACTATTTATGGTAAAAAAGAAATTACTCTTTGGGAAGGGGGGAAAATGGAAAAATTAAAAATTTCAATGGGGAAGGGAGTATAAGCAAATTTGAAATTGGGAAACATAAACGGACAAAGGGTCTTTTCCCAAGTCAATATGGGGCAAACACCATAAGTTCCTCGGGACATCCCAAAAAATGGAACGATTGCAGAAGATTAACATGGGCCATATGTAAGAATCACACGCACAAATGAGAAATTGTAACTCCTTTTGACAAGGAGATTAGGGGATGGAAAAAGAATAGAGCAAAAAGTTTGGAGAATAGCTTTCCCCGGGGAATTGGGCTTGCCGGCCCGAATTCGCTGAGCCAGATGACAAATCCGGTGGCTGTGCTCGCCGGGGGCTGCAGCCACATCATTTGGGGAATGGATTCAAAACTTTAATTTGGAATCTTTAAGTGGGGTTTTTGATCACCACCATCACCCCCCGACTCATTAAGGCTTTGAAAACTCCCGTAAAAAGTCCGTTTGATTATTTTTGTGTCACCTACGCATCCAAACTCTATTTCCACAGATTTAAAAGTATTGAAATGGAACGGAGTATTTTCTTTTATATATGCTATTCTCTTATTACTTATTTTTTTTATTTTCTGTCTTCTTAATTCCTAAAACAATTTCCTTAAATTTTTCCCAAAAAAAAAACGATTCAAGTACCAAAAAATAAAACAGAGAAAAACAGGGGAAAAACAAGGGAAAAAGAGGGAAATACTACCTTGTTGTGAACATGAGCAAAACATTTCTCATGGGAGCCATTTGGGAACTAATTCATATTGAATATCTAGGGAAATTTAATCACCCCGGGGAAAACCTCGATCAAAAACCGGAATCGAGGGCAGCCCCAATCATATGTGACCTTCCGAACTGATTGAGCCCTCCGGGGCCCGATTTTTAACGGCCTATCTCTCTCCCCCAGATCCCCCCTAACCCACCCTCCCGCCCCGAAGATCGAACGCAGCTGATCGCCGGAGAACCCCTCCCGGGGAAAGCCCTTCTCTGGGCTCCCGATCCCTTCACAATGTGGGAAAAAAGGCTTTGTGTGAGGGGGAAGCCGGGTTTTGGGAAGATTAATTTTTCCCTCGGCCCTGTATTCGCCCGGGGCCCGCGCCGGCGGGGGGCGTCGTAGGCGCGGAGGCGTTTTTCGGCGTCCCCGGTTTTTTCTGATGGAAAAGGATTCTATTTTCTTCGTTTAATTTGAACGCTTTGGTTTTGATCAGGAATAAATTTTTATTTTATGGCAACAACTCCTTCCATGTTGAGTGAAGCATGAATGGGGAAACGAAGATTCGAGATCTCGTCCCCCCAAAAGATCCCGGCGAAGCCCTTCTCCATCAATCCCAAAACCGAGCTTTCTGAACAAGATGCTGCAAATTCGAGAGAGCAATGCCCAAAAGACGAAAACCCCCGAGTTGGTGGCCCTGATCATCTTTGTTCTGGGCCCCGATGGATGCGTGGGGGCCGGGGCGGTGGCGTGGAGATTGATGGGATGTGAGGGGGTGGGGGGAGAGGAGGAGGAAGGGGAAAAGGGGTTGGGTCTTGGGAGATGGAGATGAGATTTCTCCAGTGGAAATGGGCTATAAGTGAGGCGATGCATTGGATTTGGTGGGCCGGGGGAGGGTCATCTGGTTGAGGACGGGGGAGGTTGCGTGGAGGTGAGGCGGCCAGGGAGAGGGAGATGATGGGTGGTGGGGTTTTGAGATGGGAGACTAATGCGGCTTGTTGAGTGTTGGGGTTCGATGATCGTGTCAACGTGTTTGTGGTTGATGAGATCCAGTGCTGCATACGTTTAAAAAAGATTTGTATCAACCATCGATGCTATATAGCTTTATAGTACTATTACAGACACGAAATAAAAGATTTGTATCAACCATCGATACTATATAGCTTTATGATAATTCATTAATTCATGTTTCATAATTGAAAATAAGCCAACTATGCACATACTATATACTCCCTCCGTCCAAAAAAATAGACCCACTAGTTTTGGGACGTCGCAAAAATAGATCATTTCAAAAATGGATAGTTTGCTCTCATACTTTTCCACTTTTCTTCTCTCATACTTAACTCACTTTTTCTCCCTATCTCTATTACTTTAACTACTTTTTCTCCCTCTTCTTACTTTACAATTCTACATTAAACTCATGCAAACAACAATAGATCTATTGTTTGTGGATGGAGGATACATAAAATAAAAATATATAAAAAGCTAAGATAATTCTTGAATTTTAAAAGGGCTCTATAAAGAAATACTTGTACATCCCTACTTCACCCCCTTAACATTGAAGGCCCTCTTTCCTAAATATAAGTAACTAAGCAAATTAAATAAACAAACTAAGAAAAGAATGCCGTACCAGCAGAGGCAGCAAGAGCTGAATTACCATGTAAATCTTTGATGTGCAAAGCCAAGTTCAAACAATGTCTCAAATCTTTGGCAGCCATTTTCATGGCTATCTTTTGCTCTTTTCCGATTCTCGAGCTCTCATCGATGATTACTCCCACACTCAAATTATCCCCACGAGCTTGAAGCTCCGGACATATCGTGGATTTCAATGAGATCGTCGACTCTACCAACCAGCATGACACAAATAGTAGGAGGTGGAGAGTATGCATTCCCAAAGAAGAATCAGAATAATTTCCTCCAATTTTGAGAAATCTTGCAAATTAATGAGAAATTGGAACATACAACCACTATATTTAATTTGATTCCTCTACCTTACACTGACCTTTATTATATAATAATTTTATTTTATTAAGTACTACGAGAATATCTAAGTGGCTTTGATAAATTGAATAAAATTTACGTTAAAGGATTATGGCGACCTTTTCAAACTGATTTTATTATGGTTGTTATTGGCTGTTGAGATTAAAAGAAATGGAGTTTGAACAAATAAATATTTATGTATAAATTATTACGTCTTTTTCATAATGAATTATTACGTCTTTTTCATAATGACTGTCACGCTTTGAGTAGGACGTGGAACTGGAAATTTCATGTAAGATGCCATAGGATAAGTTACTAGAATAGATGATGTTGAATTTTGGTGGACTTATTATTTGGGCTGGTTATTTAATTTGACCCATGTATTGGTTTTTTGGGCTGAGCCCAGATGACTTACCTCTTGCTCCAGATGTTGCCACGTGGACTCCCTCCCACCCGGATCATGCCCTTGAGTCTCTCATTCTTTCGAACTCTCTCTCTCTCTCTTCTCTCTGTAGACCTAAATCTCTCTCTCTGTTCACCCTCTCTTCTTCGATGGATCTTTCACCATTCTTGTGTGATCTCTCACGGTTTCTTCGGTGATTGAACAAGTGTGAGTGGTGGTGAAGGCAACGCTGGTTGCCGGTTGTTGTGAGGAACTAGGGTTTGGTGTGTGAGGTTTTCTGTGAGTTTGTGTTCGGTGCTTCCGATCCTGTGTGGTTGAGTTGTGTTGTGTTGACTTCTGTGGTGAGAGGTTAATCTCTAGTCGATTCAACGGTGCTCCTTGGATTGGTTTCGTTAAATAGATCTCGGTTATTGGCGGGTTTCGAGCCATTCTTTGATCTATTCAGTTTCTCTCTTGTTTCTTGAGTTAACCTGGATTGTGTATGCTTCTTTTGATCCGAGAGGATCTTGTTTGCTATCACTAATCCGTTTATTCAAGTGTGCGTGTTCCATTAGGAGAACTTTGGTGATACTTCAAGAACCCTAGTTTAGCTTATTAACTACGGTTGTAATAGTTGATAGTTCTTTGGTTGTAATCTTGAAAACTCAACAAAATCAGTCGCGTGGTTAGAGTTTGATTGAGCTCTCCTAATGAAGAACAAAGAGGTTTGGTAAATAGTGAATCTGTACCTTATCCGATCCCTACAAATGACTTACGACTTAAAGAGTAACGAATAATAGTATTTCCAATACTTGACTGTGGGAATATCACTATAATTAAGTTTAATTAAACTGTATGGTATTAAAAATAGGATATCGTTGTGTGTGTTAGAGTGTCGACCTGGATATGAAAATAGTACTTCCTACATTCCAAGATAAACGAGTCATATTCCTTTTAGGATATCCCACTATAAATGAGGGATTTCCCTTCTTGGCAAAAAATCATCACTCTTACTTTATTGTCCACCTATTTTATTCTCTCTTCACTTCTATACTTTTCTCTCTCTAATACTTTTCTTCTCTCCACTTTCTTGTTTAAATATCAATTCATTATATCTCGTCGCAAAAGAAGCGCTTCACTTACCTTGGGACGGAGGGAGTACTATTACTTGACGATGAAAACGTGTGTATGTAATGTTGAAGGTCGAACCACCTAGGGTGGGTTTTCTCTTTTAATACTCCTCAAACCCCATTAGTTGACACGAATTTTAAGAAATATAGTGAAAAGTGGATGAAAAAGTTAATGGAATGTAAATACTACTTTCATATATTAATTTTATAATAAAATATGAGTGAAATGAGTTAGTGAAATGTGAGATTAATTACCAAAAATAGTAAAAATAAAGATGTATTAATTAAAAATTAATATCAATTAATGTGGGACAGAAGAAGGGCTATAAATAGAATATTGTAATAAAAATCATAACACAAACCACCCTATCAACCATATCAGTATACAATCTTCTTCATATTTTCTTATGTATTTTAGTCATTTAACAACCGACAATATAAGTAGTTGCAGTCGAGAATGCCAATGACGTGGAAAAGTCAACAATCTTAGAATGACTGAAATTCGTGCCGAAATCACCATTTTATTATTTGTGTATTTACTTTATTACTACTCCCTCCGTCCCAAATAATTCAGAACCTCGGACCAAGACGGGTTTAAAAATCTAATGGAAAGTGAGTTGAAAAAGTTGGTGGATGCGGTCCTATTTTAAAGTATTAGTTTTATAATAAAATGTGGGTAAGAATGAGTTAGTGGAATCTGTAGTCCACTATAAAAAATGGTAAAAGTAAAGTGGGACAAATTATGTGGGATGCTTAAATGGAATACGAGTGAATTATCTAAGACGGAGGGAGTATTCCTTTTAAGCTCTACGGCTGTTGGACTATTTACAAATAGTCAGATTATTTGTTTTGCACTCAGTGTTTTCTCTATCAGTTGGTTTATTCTTATGGCGAGTTTGCATCATTCTTATAACTTTAGATATTCTTGCAGTATATTAAACCCACCCCAAAAGTTGCTAACAAAATTATGTGTTGACATTAAAATTTTAATGTCATTGTTTTGACATTTTTAATACCTTGTGTTGATGATGAATTAGTAGAGTTAGCAACTTAAAAAATTAGCAATTGATCACACCCTCTTAATTTTATAAGGGGGCACTTAATTAACTCTATTATCTTAATTAAATATCCTAATTCTGACTTAAAATAGAAATAGTGCAAGTAGGTTGGGATGGACAAAAACAAAATGTTGCGAGTAGCATGGGCTAGAGGAAGTAAGGGTGAGAGCATATTATGCATTCGCCAAAGCAAGAAAACGTTCATTTTCTTACATCTTGAAACAAAATTATATACAAGCACACTTAGGCATAGATGTAAAGATACAAATCACAACCAGTCGATACTTTGTCACTTGCGTATTTCACAGGATGTAACATCTATGGCACGGCCCGAATTCAGCTCATGACGAACACCGAAACATGTAGGGCGAAACCTTGCGCAACACTCTCTGATCACTACCATTGAAACCCACACCGCATCACGAACACTGGTCCACCTCGCCCTCGCCAAACGAACGACTGCAACGATGAATGCCAACCCTAGGATGCAACCTAGGATGAAGAACAAGCCAGAGAAAGGCCGGGCCTAATCTTATGTCGTCAGCCGCCTTCTGCGAGGATGCCAACGACGAAGTGCAGTTGGAGTGATGGAGCATGTTCTGCTCCAATGTGTCAACATGTCCACTCTGTGATACTTTTAGTATTGCTTCTGATATATCGATTGCTAATGGAGACCCCTTTTGGAATACCTTATCATGTGCAAACATATACAAAATCAAGAAGAAATTTCGAAAATGTGACTTTTGATTGTCCCAAAAAAAATGATTTAGTCACAAAGTACACTTTTTTCTTAATATACGTATCCAAAGTAAAATATGTCACTTATAATAAGATGGATTGACTAACACTTTCTAACCCAAAAGTATGTACAGTTCTCAATTGTCTTTTGTCAATGACATATTAGTACTCGATAAATTGACTTTGTTTTAAGATTTTAAGACGAGGCCACCTTCACCCGAGCATAAACTCCGCACAAATCTTCAGTTACAAACACGACTTTTCTAAACCTAAGAAACGGGCTTAAATTGAATTCAATGAACGAAGCCAATTTATGGGTGTCGTTAGAGGCAGTCTTAGGACATGCTTAGTACTGATGAAATGAAGATAAGAATGAAATGATCATTCATATCTCTGTTCCAACGTTTGGTACGATATTTTTACATGAACCGTTATTTTTTTCGAATAATCGTCCCCACTAGATTAGGAATAGTCACTGACTCACTCTATATGCTACTAGTCTTTCCTTATCTTCTAAAATTTGTTCTTTGACAAAATTATCTTTTATGGTTTGTCTTTAGTTATCTATGTTCATTCATTCCTAGTTTCAAGTCTTATTTCACCGTCGTTTCTATTTCATCATACCAAGCATGCCCTTAGAGTGAGAAAACTGAAATAAAAAAGGATGAGGAGTTGATATCTTACAAATCCAAAGCCACCTAGTTTGAAACTAGGCCCCGATACAATGTAGCCGTTGCAATACTTGGCGAGGAACACCTTGGCATGTGGCGCGACAAAGAAAGCGGCTTTGATCTCGCCATTATCGAAAAGTCGTGGATACTCATCAATGGAGTTGACAGGCTTGACATTGTTTGGGTTGAAATTTAGGACACTGATAAGATAACGACAGATGAAGGAATTGCCATTGCATCCTACAGCTGCATTGGAATTCCTCAAAAGTCTATCTCCCTCACAGATGGCTCCAATCTCGGAACGGTCATCATCGTGGTCAGGACAGCCGTGAAACTTGTCCCGACCACGAAAATCCACATATCCACACCGCCAGCACTAGCTTTGTTGTTGAGTTCTTGATGTTCTCTCCTGCGACAAACACGGAGTTCACTGTTTTAGCATTGAGCTCATCATCGCCACAATACGTCCAATGTACCCATAGTTGGTTACTGACCGAAACATGAGAACTCATCTCAAAAGATTAAGCATGTTCGAAAACAACTTATTTGGTCTTAAAATTTCACATCTATTTTCTTAGATAACTAATGTTTAACAAATTTCACACCTATTTTCTTAGATAACTAGTGTTTGGCGGAGGAAAAAACTTCGCGGAAAAATAACGAAGAAAAGATAAATGACTATAAAAGATAAAAGAACAATAAAAGATCATCTTAATTGATATTTCTTGAATTAATAACATGAAGGTCTCCTATGTATAATATGTGGAGCTAAAATAATATCCTACCAAAATAAAGTAAATCAAATCATATATTCCCTCCGTCCCAACTAAGTTGAGTCGTTTCCATTTTTGATTAAAACTAAAACATCCGATCATTTTTACTTTATTATATCACCAACTTTACCCTCTCTTTGTCTTTCTTACTTTATTCATCTTTTCAATACAATTTTTAATCTCCGCATGACTCAACTTAGTTGGGACGGAGGAGTAATATCCTAAACATATATAGAAAAGATAGGATTTATCAATAACTAAACTAAATAATAGGGAATGGTGGAGTGGGATACTCAGTATCAGTATTAGTTAGAAAGAGAAAGTGACCTTATTGTTTCCATAAATCGAAATGTGTCATCTTATTTAAAAT
Source organism: Salvia hispanica (assembly GCF_023119035.1). NCBI lineage: Eukaryota > Viridiplantae > Streptophyta > Magnoliopsida > Lamiales > Lamiaceae > Salvia > Salvia hispanica. The sequence goes on along the minus strand of NC_062965.1, from coordinate 50,925,009 downwards.
AAACTAAAACAAATAGTATATCATCTTAGTTGGGATGGAATGAGTAATTCAGTAGGTTGAAGGTTGAATATACTCACTCTGTGACAAGGGTATTATAGTGACTGAGAGCCAGAGAATGGAGCAAATGGTTTGGGGAATAGAGTCGCAAGTGAATTGGTCGTTGCCGGTGGCGAATTCGCTGAACCAGATGACGAATCCGGTGGCCGTGCTGATGGCAGCGAGCTTCAGCCACATCATCTTGGTGAAGGGATACACAGCTATGAATTTGGAGTCTTTAAGGCCGGGTTTCGCGTCACCACCATCACCAGCCCCGACTCTATGTAAGGCTGCGAAAACTCGGCGTAAACGTACCGATCTGCCATTATTTCTGTGTCACCTACTGCTGCATCCAAGCTCTATTGCAACATAGAAGAAAAACTAAGACTGAAGATTGAATGGAACAGAGTATTTTCTTTTATTATAACAGGGTTCGTTTTCATATGTCTGAATTGACACAAAATTAGTACTCCCCTTATATCTTGCAAAGTTTGTTGCATTTCCCTTTTATATTTGTTTTAGTATTGAATGTATAACTTATTTGCATTCATATTTTATTACTCCCTCCGTACCATAAAAATATGTGCAATTTTCATTTTCGTCGTCCACGAAATATATGCATTCCATTTTTGCAAAATTATATCAATTTAATAATAGGTTTTACTATCCCCTAGAACTATTTTAACTATCATTCTTCTTCTCTCTCTTACATTTATTTTACAAGTCTCCTCCTCTCACTTACTTTGCAAATTTTTTCTTAATTCTCGTGCTAATACCCATAATTTTTATGTGATTGAGGAGTATAAAATTAAAATATAAAAGTACATTCTACCAATTTTCAATCAAAATGGAAATAATTTCTATTTTAAAAAGACTAAGGGATTACTTATATATTTTATTTTTTTCAAATTCTACGTGTCTTACTTAATTCACTATACACAATATCTTTAGATTTTATACCGAATATCTTTAGATTTTATACCGAAAAAGAAGCAATTCAATTATCTAGAGAAAAAACAAAGGAAGTAATGATCTTTTTTATGGTTTCGTAAAAAATTTAATGGTCATGCCATGTGCAATTAGCGTTAACTGTTAAGTTTTTGATAAATGTAAAAAAGACTACTTAGTCGACATTTTCATTTGTCATGGACTTGCTTTTAAAAAAGTTGAATGTTTTGAATCAAATTCGTATTTTGGTCATATGTTTAGGATAGAATTGATCTTTATTCTTAATTCTCGCGTCATTTCAAATTTTCATTTAAATATGGGATGGAGAGGGTGAAAAAAATAATAAAATATGAGAAAGAATAAAATATGGGATGGAGAGGGTGAAAAAAATAATAAAATATGAGAAAGAATAAAATAAATATTTATGGCTGAAAAATGAATCCAACAATAAAAAAGGAAATTCAATCACTTGGAAAAGAGAGTAATAGTACCTTGTTGTGAACTTGGGCAACCATTTCATCATAGGACCCATAATAGGGAACTAAAACATAGTGAAGATCATACGGCAGTTTCTTCACCGCCGCTTCGAAAACCTCGATCGAAAATCCGGTGATCCGAGCCGAATTCCGGCCAGTATCGTACATGACCTTCACGAACTGATTAAACGCGCCTCTAGCCGGAACCCCAATCCTCAACGGCCTCTCTCTGCTCCCCAAGCTCCACCCTCTCGGAACCGTACGCTCTCCGCCCGGCCAGAAGATCGAGCTCAGTCCTCTGTCGCCGGAGATGCCCAACTCCGGCGACCACACCGCCACTTCTCTGTAGCTCTTGCCGATCACATTCACAATGTGGAAAACCGGATTTTGCGAGAGGAAGCCGTTTTTGAAGATTAATTTTCCACTCAGGCCTTTGAAATCTTCGCCGGCGCCGGCGCCAGGCGAAGATGGCGTCGTAGGCGCGAGTGCGTAAATGCTCGGTGTTGGATTCTCTTCTGATGGAAAATTGGATTCGAATTTTCTTCTGAATTTGGATTTAAACGCTTTGAGATTGTTGTGATTAGATGAATAATCTGATTTTATAGCAAGAACTCCTTCCATGTTGAGTAAAAGCGATGAATCGGCGGAATCTAGAAGATTCGAGATCTCCTCCTTGACGATCCAGACGAAGCCCTTCTCCATCAATCCCAAAACCCGAGCTCTCTCGAACAAGATCGCAGCGAATTCGAGAGAGCAATGCATGACGACGAAGATCCTCGAGTTGGTGGCGCCGATCATCTTTGTTAGCTCGCTCTCGATGGATGTGGCGGTGGTGGTGTGGGGCTCGATGGAGATGTCGAGGCGTGGAGAGCGTGGGAGAGGGGAGGAAGAGGGTTGGGTCTTGGGAGATGGAGATGAGGTTTTTCCAGTGGAAATGGGCGATGAGGAGGCGATGCATCGGATTTGGTGGACCGCGGGAGGGTCATCTGGTTGAAGGACGGGGAGGTTGCGGTGGAGGTGAGGCGGCTGGGGAGAGGGAGATGATGGGTGGTGGGGTTTTGAGGTGGGAGAGGAGTGAGGCTTGTTCAGGGGTTAGGGTTCCAATGATCGTGTTGATGTGTTTGTGGTTTATGAGATCCAGTCTGCAAAAAAAGATTCCTGTAAATGACCGTAATTGAATAGCTCGAATACCTATTATTGACGAAAAATTAAGTGAGTTGACTTGATTGACATTCGTAATTGGTTTTGTAATTCATTTTATGCTCATTTTATTAGTAAGTAGGATTACTTGTATTAAAAAAATATCCCTATTTTAGGTCCATTTATTAAAATTAGTACTATCTTCATCCATAAAAAATAGTCTTATCTTGCCATTTTAGGATGTCCACGAAAAATAGTCTCATTCCTTAAAATGGAAAGTTTCTATCGATATTTTTTCCACTTTTCTCCTTCTCTCTCTTATTTTACCATTTTTTGCATTATAACTCTTCTCATTCTACACCAGGTGGCGTTCGGTTGCCATAACTAATAATCATGGGACTATCTAGGATTAAATTGTGAGATTATTTTAGTTGTAGATGGGAGGCTATGACTAGTTATCATGAGGACTATCTATCTAAAATTAAGTTGTAGCTATGGTTCAATTTTATGAAACAAACATGATACACATTTAATAGTAATTTAATCTTAGAACGAATACCCAGAGTATTAAGTAAATATGGAATGTAAAATGTTGTGCCTAAATGTGTGGTGGTCAAACGATGACTAAAAAATTATGTAAAGGCACAAGTTGTTGCTTATAGTATTATTCATATGTATGTGATCATAACCATTCTATTTCAATTTTAATTTTCGATGTTTTTTAACGGAAAAAAAAAGCAGAAATGTCAAATATGCTAGTATCTTAAAATCCGAAATTCCAAATACACTCTGTATGATTGTCATCCTTATATCCTAAACCATGGTAAACACGACATGATACATGCAGCTTCCCTCTAAATAATAATTCACCCGTCTCAATCTACTTAAATATGTACTCATTTCTTGTTAAATACTACGATATTTACGTCCCAAAAATGTAGGAGTACTATTAAATAGGGTGAAATAGAGGGAGTAATAAATAAATACATATAGTTACGTATGAAAACATAGGAACAATTTACCTAATTCGACTTAAGTCAAATTTTCATCCATAACTTTGAAGACGAGAAAATCGAATTTATTTCCCACCCGAAATATAAGAGTGACGCAAATTCAGTGGTTGAAAAAGATAGTGGAATATGAGACCTATTTTTATATATTAGTTTTATAATAAAATGTGAATGTTGAAAATCAAAACTATTAGGATATACTTTCATTCAAGCTCTACCACTAGAGGTTCGTCCCTAGGGTATACTCCCACTCAAGCTCTGCCACTAGCTACATGATGCTATTGTGAATTTAGCAAGTGGCTAACCTCGGGCTAACCATCAAGTAACCATAGCCCGGCCATGGATTTTCCAAACATTTATCTTACCCAACATGGAGAGGGACTCTTAAATGAGACACTTAAAACTCACTTCTAATCTAGTAGTATCTATTATAAATGATACTCCATCCGTCCAGATAATTCGACCCATTATTCAATTTCTAGTCGCCACATAATTTGTCCACTTCACTTTTACCATTTTTGGTAGTGGACCCATATTCCACTAACTCATTCCTACTCACATTTTATTATAAAACTAATACTTTAAAAGTAGGACCCACATCCACCAACTTTTTCAACTCACTTTCCATTAGATTTCTTAAACCCCATGTCGGGTCAAGGTGTCCCAAATTATCGGGACGGAGGGAGTACAAGGACCTTTTATAGATGTGGAAGATTGGGAAATGAAAGGTCACTCAAACTAAAGTTGGAATATGAAAAGACACTAAAAAATACTCCTCCGTCCCAAGATAAGTGATTATATTCCTTTTGGGTGTCCATATAAGTGACTTATTTCCATTTTTAGCAAAAAGTCATCTCTTTACTTTATTCCCACTACTTTATTCTATCTTCTCTCCTCTACTTTTCCCCTCTCTCATACTTTCTCTCTCACTTTAACTTATTTAAATATCATTCCTTAAATTATGTGCGAAAAGAAGTAAGTCACTTATCTTGGGACGGAGGAAGTATTCAAAATTCGCTTGTGCTTGCTCCTAATCCGACGAGTTGTTGGGGTTAATTAGTCGGTGTAAGCGGCGACTCACTAGAAATGCTTCTGAAATCACTAACAAAACTGTGGGGTCGCTATGCCTTGCGAACACAATGAGTCTGGTTCGCCTGCTCCACGCAGCCTTCGTTAGACTACTAACTTCTTCATCCGGATTAAACTCTTTTGATGATGAAGAAAATGGTGGTCTTAGAAGCCTATTTGGACATCATCCTAATAAGAAACAAACGATTTGAATCAGGCCCAGTTTTGGATTGATTTCTTGCCATGCATTCTTCGTTTCTCCCATGAAAAATGGTTTAGCCCTATCCAGATTCGCATCATATGCAATTGAACTTCTATTAAGACTTCAAAAGAAACCAACAAAGAAAATCCAAGAGCATAAATATATATCCTAATCTATTTTAATTCAATAATTAATACTCCCTCTGTTCCATTAGAAATGAAATGAAATGGGATGGAGGAGTATATAATTATTCTCAAATAATCCATTTAAATTATCTTATAATACAATTTTTATATTTTCTACGTATTTTTTTTTCTTCTAATTTATAATTGTCATGCATATTTTTTTATGATGATACATAAATCTAAAACCTTTCCATTTCAAAAATTGGAGTCATTTAAATAGTAATATTAGAAAGTAATCCACAATCAGATATACAAATAAATTTATTTACTAAAAAAGTACTAAAACAGATTTTGATTAATACAAGAGAAGAAACATTACTAGAGTAATAAAATAAGTAAAATGTAAAACTTGTGTTGTATTTTTAATTTTTATATTAGGAAATGGTTGCCCGACCCGGCCCGACCAGGCCCGATATTCTCACCATTGTCCTTGTGTTATCTTCTACTCCTCCTCGACTGCTAAACAAAATTTTGGACTGAAGAAAATTCACCAAAAGCAATCGAAAATATGATTGCTTTTCGCGAATTGGAAGTGTAATTCAATCCATAAACCGCATAAAAACTGTGCCTCTTGTTGGATTTGTTAGAATGATTCTTCACTCTCGAAAGTAAGCTCTTCTTTTTGCTTCTTTCACTAATTTGATTTGCTTGTGTGATTTATGCATTTTCAGCTTGCATTATGTGTATTTATGTTGCATACAATAATACAAATACACACTTGTGATTGAATCAAGGGAAATTCGTGTTTGGGAGATGTTTACGGTCTTTTAAGGGTTCGAGAATGATCCCCTGTTTCTGGTTTTAGTATCACAGTGATTGACAACAAGAAACTTGTTTGTGAATTACTGATGGATGATATGAGTTGAAAAGAATTTGAGGGCATTCTAAACTTATAATGGGGACTTCAAGTTTTGTTCGGGTTATCGAGAAGGCGAGAATTAATCTATGACTTTTCAAATGTAACTAACATATGAGCAAAGAAATTGATGAAGGTGCTGGTTGAATGGATACCGCATTGTGATGCTTGATAATTTTGTGGTTGAATCTTGTGTTTACTTGGGAACTACCTTAGAGTTAGAATTAGGATTATGGACCTTGTCTGAGGACCAGAGGGAAAATCGCGTTAGGGAGATGTTTAATGGTCTTTCAAGGGCTTGAGAATGATCCCCTGTTTCTGGTTTTAGGATCACAAGGACTGGCTTGTGTAGCTTCTTTGAGAATGTCAGCAAGAAACTTGTTTGTTCATGAATTACTAATGAATTATATGAGTTGATAAGGATCTGAGGCCATTCTAAACTCATAATTGGGTCTGTACGAGCAACGAAATGGATGAGGGTGCTGGTTTAATGGACACCATATTATGATGCTTGATCAATTTGTGGTTGGCTCTTGTATTCGGTTCGGAGCTACCTTAGAGTTGGAACTAGAACGATTGACCGTGTCTGAGGACCAGAGGGATGTCACCACGAAACGTGGTTGTTCGTGTATTACCGGTGAATTATATAAGGTGGTGTAAGTCACATTTTTTGTCAAACTTATCAGCATATTATAAGGTGCGTGTTTGAGTGTTGACCTAGTACTATTATTACAGATGAAAACGTGTGTATGTAATGTTGACCGGCGATGGGCTTCGCAACAACGTTCATCGGGAGTCTGTTGGAGGTGTTCGTCGGCGGTAAATTAGCAACATTTAAGTATTAGTTCTGCCGATATCACAACCCTATCTCATTAAATTCATTGGCGAATTACTATTTGTGGCACTAAGTCTTTATACACATGGACGGATGCCAAAAATAGTTTTGGTTGAAGCTATACGTACATTGTAAATTTCGAATTTGATATTCAAAATTCTAATTTTAATTACATTTTCTCAGATCATATGGGTTTTTGCACAATAATTCACAAAAATGCGGACTTTCGTGTGAAACCTCAGACCTAACAGAATGACCAACAACAATATCTTCACAAGTTATATATCCATTCACAGAAGTTACAATTTCAACAATCCCTTCAATTCAACCATTACATAAATATTCAAACATTATACAGCAATGAGGTTTCATAATCCTCAACAAAATCAAGAATTCACAATCGTTGAAACAGCGTTTGACATCCTTTTTCTCTCTCTCATTTGCCTAAGAAACAAAAAATGAATAAAGGATGTGAGCACATAAATTTTTTAACATGTTATTCAAATTAAACAACACTAACATGTTAAGTTCTCATTCATAAACTAACTAGTAATTAGAAGATCAACCAGCATACACTGTAACGGATAGCAAAACACAATAAATTCCATATTCAGTCAATTGTAAGTAGGGAAGGATTAGGGGTCAAACCTGTTAGCCATGTTTAGAGTCTAGCAACAACTTCTCATCTCAAAAAGAAGAGTGGCAACGAACTGTAAAGAGAGATTCTGGGAATTGCTTGGTAGAAGCGACAACTAAGGGATTGCACTCAATGAATTCGATTGCAGCTGTTGTGACCATTGAGGGATCACGAGTCCAAAAGAGTTGTCTTAATTTGTAACAGTGCCGTATGCTTATGAGGCGAAGCATTGGGAGGCTTCCATGTTGAGATATCCATCGCACCAGATCAGTATCTTCAATAACAAGTGTCTCGAGTTTCAAAAAACAATCTGATCCTATCTCCCACTCTGGCCCTTGAAAGGCATAGTGTTCTAACCCAAGTTCCTCGAGATTTGGTAGCAGTGAACCAATGTCATTCATGTGCTTCCATGAACACCCTAAGCCACTCAACCCCAACCTCGTCAAACTTGATGAGAACATTGAAAGAGGAACCATGCACTCATACTTCATCTCAGGGTTAGGCACAGAATAGATAAGCATCTCCAAATTATGGAGTTCTGTTGAGATATAATCCAAGTTACTCAATGGGTTGATATCATCGTCATCATCGCAAGGATTCAACTCCATCTTAATTTCTAATGACACTAAATTAGGGATTCTTTTCAGAATTTCTCTAGTGCAACTCTTTGCACTCACACCAAAAAGACAATAAAGTTTTTCTAGAGTAGCATCAGAATTAGGGTTGGTAAGTCTCTTCCGTTTACCTCAATGTATTGTAGTTCTTGCATGTCCCATACTTCAACCGGCATGTATGACAAAGCTCCACACTTTTTAATGTTTATATGCTGCTCAAGAATCAAGGATTGAAGTTGAATAAGGTTGGATATGGAAGAAGGGAGCTCTTTGTTGCACGTTAGGGCAAGAAACTTTAGACAAACTAGTTTCATAATTTCAAGTGGAATATGGTAAAACCGGACATGAATAGCATTTAGTACCCTAAGCAACTTAAAATCCATGGCATGTATTGGAATTGGATATTCGTGGTAAGGACCATAACAAAGGAGAGACGGGCAGTGGACGCACAATCACTTTTATTGCATCATACACTTGTTCGAAGGCAAATAAAGTGTTGCAGTGCACACACAACCGACGTTGGTCTTTCGTAACATCATCGCAACTTTGTATAACAAGCAAAAAGTTGATCTTACTGGCTTCTTTCTTACACAGGTACTGCCAGCAAGAATGCACGCTTAACTTGTTCTCAGAAAACCAGGAAGTATAATCGCGTTCATGTAGAACAAGATGATACCAATCAGAAAGCACATCCAAGCAGGGGCGGAGCCACGCTGGGGCCGGGGGCCCTTGGGCCCCTCAGCCATTATAACTTTACGTATATATAATATATGTATACAACTATATTCAATTGTTTATTTAGCCTAGCTGGTTACAAGACCCGCCTATTCTATGTGAGGTCCCGTGTTCAATGCTCCCTAGGCACAAAATTTGTTATTTCTATAGCTTTTTTATATATATGTATCTCTTTTATGTTTAATTTCCTTTTATATTATAATATTATATTTATTTTCTTTGATGCTGAAATTTTAATCGATACATATTCATAAAAAAAAATACTTTTTATCCCATAAATATGTAAATACTATTCCATATTACTTGTATCGTTAATATTTATCTATCGATTTTGATGATTTTCTCACAACTTGTAATTTTATATAATGAATTTCACACACGTATTTATTATCTCTACAATTTAAGAAAATAATTAATTCAGTTTCGCTATTCATGTTTTAATTATTTTCACTATTCTTCTTGTTAACGATCCCTTTTGTTGCTTATGTGGCTATGCGACGTCAACTTCGACAACATTGACACTAAATAAACTCAACAATTATTTATCGAAATTTGGACCCCGTCCATAAATTCCGGCTCCGCCACCGATCCAAGCATTGATTTATATATTCAAAGAGAGTGTGCATGCTATATGATTCAAAAATTCCTTCCGCATTTATCTGAGGGATGAATTCCTTACTATAGATATCGGTGTAAGAAGGGTAAGCTCCCAAATAGAGAAGAACATTTTCAAACATTGATCTAAGTATTCATAGCTTGGGAAAAATACCTCGATATTTGATTGTATGCATCCACAAAGACTGAATTATGTTGTTTATTTGCTACCTCGGTCCAAAATTTTGGTGTCTTGTCTTCTTTGGATAGGAGACTGCAACTGTGACTATCATAAGTGGAAGACCTTCACATTTTTGTTATCTTTCTCCCAATTCTTCAAGGTGGGGAGGGAAACCCACTTCACCAAATACCTTCTCACCAAATAATTTCTTACTTTCTTCTTCATTCAACGGCGTGCACGTTTATATGGACATTCTTTAAATCTTCGCCGGCAAGATTCTGACTTTTTCTTGTGGCAAGTTATCCATGAATCGTGTATCCCATTTTCATACATCATCCAACACAATGAGACATTTCTTATCCTTCAATTTTCTTTTAAGAGTCCAACTAATTTCTGGTCATCCTCGTTGACTCCTTGGGTAAGCATTTGGTGGCGAGTGCTGGGATCCACTTGAGCAAGAACACATCGTAAGGCTTCATTGGATTCACATTTTCTACCCACTTTGACCCATGCTCGAAGCTCGAAATGTTTCTGAATTAATGGATCGTCAAATACTTTTTTAGCAATGGTTGTCTTTCCAACCCCTGCCATTCCAATAACTGAAAAGCCATTCCCTTCATCTTCTCCAAGAAGATAATTGCGAGTATATTCAAAATACTCAGATAATCCAACCATGTTTGAGCTGATTCCACCAAAATCAATCCTTGAGGCAATAGGTTCGCCTTCTTCTTCAGGCATATTCACCACTTAAATATCATACTCCAACTCCATTTCTGTCATCCTCTTGACGAAGCAATCAACACTTGGTTGCAGACTCAGCAGATCTACCGAGAAAGACAAGTGATCTCTCTCACTTTCGAGTTGTGGAAGAATCTGATCATAGAAATGAGATTCCAGTAAATCTTCGACTCCCATACGGCCTCTTTGATTCGGTCATCCAAAGCTGTTCACCTTCGTCCTGATCTTACTGTAGCCGGTGTCGTCCAACTTTAGCAGAACCTTCAGCAAGCGATCTCATGGCCTCGTAGGGGGTCGTAAGACTTGTGTAGAAGAGGCAGGAACCAGTGAAATGCGAGATGATTGAAGAATACATTTAATGGTATACTTGAGAGAATTCGCAGCGCCATAAGCCGCCATCACCTGAACACAGCAAAATAGTGGCGGCGGCAGAGGTAGGCGGTGAAGACGGAGGAGCTGGTGGTGGCGGAGGTAGGTGGTGATTGGAGAAGATAGAGGGTTTTGAAATTGTGGGATGCAGTTGGAAATCACGACTGAAATATTAATTTTCAATGACTCGATTGGATGGAATCCCATGTTTTGAGGTTGGTTATGGGAATTCTAACATTTTTAATGTTTGATTCTTTATTCACCTGTATCAACATTTGAAAAGATAAAACAAAAATTATTCACCATTTATTAAGGTTAAACAAAATATTATTACAGCAAGATAATGACATTTATCTAGGCTCGATTAATGTGGAGGAATAAGCTTGGAGCCCTTATAAACTCCCCCATCCTTGAAAATCGCTTATCCTAGTCATGGTGTGTAGGACTAGTGAACTAACCATTGAACTTGAGGTAGGCCTTGCAAGAGCACGGCGAGGGCAGCCGTTGCTAAAATCGGGGCATCGATCAGTCGGTCATGGTGAAACTTCGACGGAAGTTTGAGGGTTAGGTTCGATGGCTTGTGAGTGATGAAAGGCCTAAATAAGGAGACATGGTAGACATTTAGTTGGAACTTGGCTGGACTATCTTTCTGAAAATTTATGACACCCCAAACCAAAAATTCAGCATATGTCATCTTATTGCCATTTTATTGTAAATAAAATCAAGATCGCTCCTCTTCCTCATTAAATCGAAACGTTTTTTTTTATTGTCTCCATAAAATGAACGTTTCCTAAAATCGGAAAAACATTCTATCTACTTTTCTTCTCTCTTACTTTACCGCTCTCTTCATTAACTCCAAAACACCACTGATAAAATCCCAGTTCGAAACCAAATGTTGCATATTTAGTGGGACGGAAGGAGTATAAAATTAGTACTCCCTCCGTCCTAAAAGTTGAGTCGTATTCTTTTAGTCGTCCCAACAAAGTTGAGTCATTTCCTTTTTTTAAATAAAGACAAAACATCTAATCACTCTTATTTTATTCCATCATTTATTTTACTCTCTTATCTTTCCTCCTACTTTTTCATCTCTCCTATTTATTTAACATATATTCTTAATCTCCGTGTCCAAAAGTTTTGTCTCAACTTTTATGGACATGAAAGAGAATATAAATACTCGCTTCATCTCGTCTCACTTTGACGGCACAAATTTTAAGAAATACTCTCTCTAAGAGTTCGTTTTTCCACCCACTTTTCTTAATATTTCTTAAACTCAGTAGTCGTCCATAAATGGGACTCCTAATGGTCGACGGAGGAAGTATAATGAAAAATGAATTGATAAAGTTAGTGGAACGAGGTCATATTTTTATAATAAAATGTGAAGTATTTAAACGTAGTTTGGTATGCTGGTCACTACCAAAAATAATATTCCATCCGTCGGGTAGATGTCACACTTTCTTTTAGTTTGTCCACAAAAGATGCCACATTTCTTCTTATGAAAAAAGTTCTCTCTCCTTCAATTATAATTCTCTCACCACTTAACACACAAAATAACATCTCCTAAAAATCTACGTCATTTTCCAAATGTCACATCTACTTTGAACGGATGGAAAAGAGTAAAATAGACAAACTATGCGTTAATGAAACGAAAAAATGAGATAAATTATCTGGGACGGAGGGAATGAATAAAAGTTTGTGTAATTTTATTTTTTTATCAATGGCTATTTTTGTAATAATAATTGTAGTTTTATTTTTACTCCATCCGTCCCAAATTTTGAAAAGGTTTGATCCAAACGTTTTAAGAAATGAAAAAAAAAGTGAGTTGAAAAAGTAGTGGGATAGGGAGTCCTATTTTTTAAGGTATTAGTTTTATAATAAAATGTGGTATTAATGAGTTAGTGGAATATGTGGCCCATTACCAAAAATGGTAAAAAGTGAAGTGTGTCAAAATTTGGGGACGGACCGAAATAGTAACCGTGTCAAAATTTAGACGAGGGGAGAGTGCCCACGGTTCAGGAACCGGCGGTTCCGGTTTTGGATATTGTTGAACCAGAACCGAACCGCGAGGGTGTTTTACGGTTACAGTTCCGGTTCCAAAACTGCCTGTTTCGGTTTTGATTCCGAATCGACGGTTTTCCAGCAATTTTTTTTAACGGTTCCAAAGTACCACGTGCTAGCCTAATTTCTCTTCCCCGCCACGCCATCAACACTAAAATTCCACCTGCCACATCAACATTTTAATCAAATAAGCTAGCCTAAGGCTAGCCACAGGATAATATGCCGTAATAAAAATAAATAAAAAACAACTACGATATACGGAATTAAACACAAAAATACGGAATTAAATTTACGACACATATACGGGAAAAATTCGTTAATTTTATTTAAATAAAATAAAGTACATTAACTAAAAATCAAAAAAATTACATAATAAAAAAAAATCCGGGCTTCCACAAACGAGCCACCGCCCTACTCTACTCCTCACTAATTTATTAAAAAATACATTAAAAAATGTTAGTATGCCTTGAAAATTATATAATTAAAAAAATTCATAAAATAAATACATAATTATAAAAAACAAAAAAATAGCACTGACCGATCGCTCGCCGATCGGCACGCCACAATGGCGGCCAGCGCTCACCTATTTTTTCGCCGATTTAGCGCTGGCCGATTCCAATAGTTCGACTAGCCAACCGGCTAGCGACGCGAATAGGCTAGCCGGTGGGCTAGCCGCCACTGGAAATGCTCTAATAGAACATGGTTGCTCAACCCGACCCGATCCGATTTCACTCTCTGAACGCATGTTATCTTCTGTTCTTCGACTACGGCTAAACAAAATTTTGGACCGAAGAAAATTTACCAAAAGCAATCGAAAAATGATTGCTTTTCGCGAATTGGAAGTGTAATTCACTCCATAAACCGCTTAAAAACTGCATCGCAGTCTTAGTTGGATTGCTATGGCGTCTTCAATTGCATCTTCAAGTTCAGCAACTGTATATTCATTCCACGGAAAACCAATTTCGCAAAACCTAATTTTATCCCCATTTTCCATATCTTTCCCGCTCCACAAAGCTCGATTGCGCGCCGTGAAGACCAGGTCGGTCGGCGGCGGCGCGGTTGGGAGCAGCCAGGAGCGCGGCGGCGACTTGTTGAGGAAGCCGGTGGCACCTTCCCCTGCTTCGAACGATGAGGAGGATTCGGCGGCGGAGTATTCGGATGATGATGGGAGTGATAGGAAGCGCGGAGATGGTGACACGTGGGTAGATTGGGAGGATCAGATTTTAGAGGACACTGTGCCTCTGGTTGGATTTGTTAGAATGATTCTTCACTCCGGAAAGTAAGCTCTTCTTTTCTTTTAGATTCACTAATTTGATTTGCTTCGCTTCTGTGATTTATGCCTTTCCAGCTTACATTATGTGTATTTCTGTATACAAATACACCTTGTGATTGAATCTTGGGAACTACCTTAGAATTTGAATTAGGATTATGGAACAGAGGGAAATTCGTGTTTCGTAGATGGTTACCGGTCTTTTAAGGGCTTGAGAATGATCCCCTGTTTCTGGTTTTAGTATGTCACACTGATTGGCTCGTATAGCTTCTGTGAGAATGAAAACAAGAAACTTGTTTGTTTGTGAATTACTGATGGATGATATGAGTTGATAAGAATTTGAGGGCATTCTTAGGGTTACCGAGAAGGTGAGAATTAATCTATCGGTTTTCAAATGTAGCATATGAGCAAAGAAATTAATGAAGGTGCTGGTTGAATGGATACCACATTGTGATGCTTGATAATTTTGTGGTTGAATCTTGTATTTACTTGGGAACCACCTTAGAGTTGGAGCTAGGATTATGGACCTTGTCTGAGGACTTCAGGGGAAATCGTGTTTGGGAGATGTTTACTGGTCTTTCAAGGGCTTGAGAATGATCCCCTGATTCTGGTTTTAGGATCACAATGACTGGCTTGTGTAGTTTCTCAGAGAATGCTAGCAAGATTTGAGGCCATTCTAAACTGATAATTGGGTATTCAAGTTTCTTTAGGGTTATGGAGGATTAATCTATTAATTTTCAAATGTAATATATGAGCAAAGAAGTCGATAAGGGTGCTGGTTTAATGGACACCATTTTTTGATTGAATCTTGTATTCGGTTTGGAGCTACCTTAGAGTTGGAACTAGAATGATGGACCGTGTCTGTGGACCAGAGGGATCAGCAAGAAACCTGTTTGTTTGTGGATTACTGGTGTGAGATGGTGTAAGTCACATTTTTGTCAAACTTAACCCCATATGATTTTTCTATTGCAGGTATGAATGTGGCAATAGGTTGAGTCCTGAACATGAGAGAACTATTCTAGAGAGGGTGCTTCCTTATCATCCTGCATATGAAGACAAGATAGGATCTGGAATTGATTACATCACGGTATCTCTCTTACACTATCTGTGATTGAAGCTTTCATACAATGTTGTTAAGTTTATGAACCCACTTTTCATTACAATTCTTAAAACCCGTGCCCGGTCAAAGTGACCCGAATCATCCGAGACGGAGGGAGTATTTTTTAAATAGAGATAAAACAACCACACTGACCCACAGGCAGGAAAAGAGCCTAATATCGCAATAACCATAAGTTCGTTACCCATTAATAACTTGCCTACTGAACAAAGGCAGCGGTCCGTCTAAAATTATAAATATCCTTTTATTCTTTTTTCTTCAAATGGTATTAGAATTAGACTGTTGATGATGATGGCTTCTGGGATGTAGTCAGGCGGTTATTCTTCCGCTCAAGTTCTGCAGCTAGTGTCATCTGGAGAAACAAAATAATGGGGAAAAAATTGAACCTTGTAATCTCCCTTCCCGCCTTGACATTTTGGCATGTCGAGGACACCTAGGTTTCAATAGCTCACAACCAAACGCTCTAACAATATCCATTTCCCCAGTTGTCCTTTTATTAGATTCATGGTACCTCTTTCGGGTTCAGCCATTCAGGAGAAGAAATGAAGTAGGAAAATCGGTCCAATTAGGTCATCAAATATCAATACTAGAGGCTATAAGCTTATATCACTGTCGAACACTTTCAGCAAGTGTAAACGTAATACAACCTTTTTACTTTTGTGTAGAGTATTATCATAATGTAATGTTATACCCTGCATCTGTCATGTTTTCGGAAAAAGTTACTAGAGGCAAATTTTTGTTGGCTCAACCAGAAAGTGATACCAAAAATAGCTAGCTTTACTTATAAATTTCGTGAAACGAGATTTTCAAATGTGCCAAGGCCGGTTTTTTATCACATGGATACACACATCAGTTATGCACCTGAAAAGGTTCATTCGCTTAGTTAATTGCTGAAAGTTTCTTATGTTTGAATCTGCTCGACAGATTGGGTACCATCCTACCTTTGAGAGCTCAAGATGTTTATTCATCGTTCGCAAGGATGGAGATTTGGTCGATTTCTCATACTGGAAATGCATAAAGGGCTTGATAAAGAAAAACTACCCTTTATACGCAGACAGCTTTATTCTGAGACATTTTAGGAAGCGTAGGCGCAACGACTGAAGGTAAATTTTTTGCTTAATCATGTCATAGTACTGAGCTGAATAGTTGGATACTGTCAATCTGAATATAGCTGAGTTGAATTATTAATGTTTAAATGGAATAGTAGCTTTGCCTTATCATTATCAGTTTATTAATTGGCAATAAAAGCCAGGCATTTTTCTGTTGTAATTTTAGGATGATGTGTATTCTACATAATTTTGTATTATTTGATTTTGTTTTAAAATGACTGGCTACATTTTGTTGTGTTCCATGATATCCATTAGTATTTTCCTTTGATTCATATTGTTGATATCATATAAATTGTTATTTAATTGGGTAACGCAGATATGCATGAACAAAGAAAAAGAATATTTAATTTAATTTTTTATTATGCATCATTAGAGAATATTTATGAGGCTAAAATTGATTTTATATAGGTAAATTCTGTTTGTCGACCAAAGTTAGGCATCCATATATATTTTTTATATCGTCGTTGATTTTTTTGGAGTACTGGTAAGGATGAGGTTTTGGAAAAGTAAGGTTTTTAGGATAAAGTTTCATTTATTATTTTAATTATAATAAATTTAATTTAGTTTGTGAATTGTGATGATGATTTTTTCAGGAAACGAGGTACTCAACTAAATCAATTTTTTTTATTTTACTATTAACACAAGTATTCAAATATTCTGTTTTGTTAGTTATAAGCAACGCTCTATCCAAAACTATTACTCCATCCATCCGCCATTAAGAGTCTCATTTGAGTTCGGCACGCACTTTAAGAAATATAGAGGAAAGTGGGTGAGATATTTGTGGGGCTTCAATCTTACGAGAGATGTAAACGTGTCAACTATAAATACAACTCCCATGTATGTGTTATTTTCACTCATAAATCATAAATGGAGATTGCAACTTTCAACACTATTAGTCCTTTTTCAGCATGTATATGAATCACAAAATAATTATGTGCAATCACCTTAAAATAAGATAAAACTTTAATTCTAGTACAAGTTGTACAATTATCTATCTTAATTACACATTAATAATTTCAAAATTATGTTATTAGTGTATAAAGTGAAATTAGAATCTTCACGATGAGACAGTCTTCCATCATTATTCAATCTTTTAAAATTAAATTGGACGGTGAAAATGATATTTCCTATTTTCATTAATTGGGCCCTTTAGAGGATAACATGGATAAGATATTATATTTCTTCTAGTCTAAGCATTAGTTTTCATTTTTTTTTTGTATCACGACTTGATGAAATCGTTTATGTAGTGGTGGAAGTGGAAGGTGATTTAATGGATATACTTTTTAATATAGCATGTGACATTGTTAGTAGATTTATTGTGGATATTGACATTGAATTTCATGTGAGGTCTTTTCTCATGAAGATATGTGACGTTCTAAAACATGAGTGTAAAGTATTCAATAATTTGAATAATCGAACTTAATCAAATCAAAATATTAAATTCAGTTCGAATTTATTTGAAATTTGGATTTTCTATTAGGCTCAGGTTGATAACTTAATAACAAAAATTCAAAAAATTTTAATTATTATATAATACATAAAATTTATTTAAATACTACAACTTATAAATAAATATTTTATGCAAATGATATAGTATTTGTGATGTCCAAAAATTCAGAAATGGGGAATAATTAGAAATAAAAAGAATATTAATAATTTATGTACATCTTTTTGAATTTTTTGAATCCTTAGACTTTTTGTTAATTGAATTTTCAATTCGATTCGGATTGGAGTCATAAAATTTTTGGATTTTCATTTTCGATTTTAAAATATCTACTGTTTCATATTTATGAGATGATTACGAGATCGAAAGTAGGTGTGAACTTCAGGATTAATCTTTCGTATTTATGCAATAGCAAACAATTATGTGAAATCATATCATCAAAAAAATCCAATCTGAAATTTGAATGTTCATCTCTACTTCCAACATCATATTATTGGTTAGTGGTGAACATATATTTTTATTAAAATATATAAATTCATACAACTTTATGAAAAGACTAATAATTGGATCACAAGCTATATATATGCTCAATTCTATTTTATAATCATTAAATGTATTAATTGGAATCAACATTACTTTCTGGTATTGTGTGTAGAACCATAATAATATACACTTACACTCTTCTAGCCAAAAAATTGTCCCCTGAAATGTTGTATACATCTAAATTTTATACACATTTTCAAAGGTATTCTTTGAGAGAGAGATACTAAATTTGGGAGGCCTGCATTGTATTATGATCACAAATTCGAATGATAAATAAATGCCAACCGACATTCAATCAATATACAATTATGCAGCACAATAATTCACTACTATATGCACACTAGGGTTAGTAAGATTGGTTGAGATTGATATTGCTAAATTAAATTAAATTGGTCAACATCCCCAATATATATAAGATTGGCATGTGCTTTACGGAATAATTGTATGGATTGATTACATTTTTTTGTCATATATATGTATACATATTGGTCCTTTACTATTTATAGAAACTATTCAGAATTTAGTCTAGTTAAAATAATTCTCATTGACAAACTAGATGTTCAAGATCTTAGGCTCTTAGCATTAACTAAGTAGGTATATAAACACGATTATGTGAGAGTTCAAATTGATATATAAACATAATTGATTTTTATAAGGATTATTTGAATTGATGTTACTAGACCTAATTAACTTTGTTATAATATGATATTTTTACATCATCTATTCATTTTCTAACAAAAAAGTAGATGCTTTAAGAAATGAAAAAGAATCACAGGCGTAGTTTGGCTCGATGTGCTCAATTAGTTGCGACTGTCAGGGACGGATGCGTAAATATACATTAATAGGGGCTGAGATTTTTAATTATTTCTTACAATGTATATATTTGGACAATTTTCATCATTTGTAAGGATTGTAATACAATAATTCACATTAAATATCAATAAATTTCACAAAAAGTTAAAATTGGTTTAAAAATAAATTCATTAAGGGCTTTAGGCCCTAGTCACCTCCATTTGGGTCCGTCCGTGCAGACTGTGGTAGAGTACCCAAGTTTTATGACTAAGCCAGACTCGAATACAGAGGACTAAAATAGTCCTTGAAAAGCTCTTGCTCGCACATATAATTGCATGATATTCAACCACCCCCTTCTATGCTAACTTGTAAATCTGAAAGTATGGTATAAAATTTTTAAAGTAAAATAAAATAAAGGCTCAGTTTGCCTTTCGAATTAAATTAAATTGACAACTTTTTCGAGAATATTATAATATGGGCATATGCTTTACCAAATAATTGTATGGGCTGATTGCACTTTTTGTCATATGTGTAGAATAGATTTATTTGGTCCTTTACTAGTTGTAGAAATTATTCTTAGAATTTCATCTAATTAAAATAATCTCAATAAAGTTCAAGATCTTAAATTGCATTAGCTAAGTAGGTATTAAAATTTCATCTAATTAAAATAATCTCAATAAAGTTCAAGATCTTAAGTTGCATTAGCTAAGTAGGTATTAAACGAAATATAAACACATAAATGCTATCTTATTAATACATTCATAATTCATTTTATTCAGATTATAAAGTCATGTATAAATGCTATCTTATCAATACATTTCTTCTAGCTAAAGAACTTCCATTTTCATGCTACGTTCACTTTTTTTATTAAGAGGGGAAAAGTTTGATTTCATATTTTTATGACCACATTTTAGAAAAAGTATTCTTTTCTTTTGAAAGTTCTCACTTGACTAAATCTTTTACTGCTTTTACTTATAAACTGTTATCCAAAAATTTTGAAGCTTTAAGTGATGTTAGTCAAATATTAAGATTTTTTATTTCGAGGATTACATGAGGTACTATGTATATACAAAGCTCATACATTTAGTTTGATTTGAATATTTAAAAATTATTATTGGCATAGTTAACTTATAAATCTTTTAAAATCAAAGATTGATTTGTTATACTAAAATTAATGGAGTACAATATATCTTCAACATGCATAAGTTAGATTCTATGCATAGATTTATTCAAGTTAAATAGTAAAAAATAATTGTTACTAATTATAATTTAGATTAATGACAAAATGCACTCATTTTCGTAGGCAAACATATCCATGTAGAATATTTAACATGGATAGAAATAGCTTTAATATTATGCAGTGCTGTTTGCTAGTGATAGGCAGGATTGGATTTTCTTTTTCTCCACATAAATATTAGA
The DNA here is from genome assembly GCF_023119035.1 of Salvia hispanica. Classification (NCBI taxonomy): domain Eukaryota; kingdom Viridiplantae; phylum Streptophyta; class Magnoliopsida; order Lamiales; family Lamiaceae; genus Salvia; species Salvia hispanica. Next base: position 50,904,636 of record NC_062965.1, on the reverse strand, counting down.
ATAATAGAAAATGGAAAGTGTAGATATTAAGCACTTTAATTTGTAGGTATGATTTTTTGTAGAAGATATGGTATATATTAAATAATTGTGTTGATGCTGATTTCTGAGTTCATCTATTTTTGTCCTCATATATATGTCACCATCAATATCATTTTTTTTCTATTTAAACTATGTCAACTTTAATGGATAGTTTTATATTATGTAGTGTGTTTATGTTTGGGTCGTCACTAAGCATGCCAAATGGCACATTGCTACGAATAACCTCCAAAATCAACTGTTTGGAATTTATATATGTCTCTCTCTTCTTTTATTTTTTTACTTTTATTCGAGACTTATTGACAGAATATTGATAAACCAAGTTGGGTTTGACGTTTTCCAGTGGTCACATTTATCTATTACTATTTGTTTGAATATTTTCTAATATGTATCCCAAGAATAATAAGTTTCAATTTATGTTGCTGTTTTCTTCTGTATTTATTTAAATATAGTTTTTGAGTAATTTTTGTTTATCTTCTGATTATGGTGTACTATTATTTGGTTTGAATGTTTCATATATAACACATAGTTAAAAATATCAATGATAGGAAGAACACATTTTTCTTTTTTTCACTAAATTGAAACCTTATATGGTATAAGTTTCCTACAAATTATCGGTTTGAATTCTCAGCCCCACAATTTTACGTACCATATATTTCCACCATTTAAATTTTCACTTTCGATGCGGGTTTAAGTAAAATATAAAATAAAGGGGATGAAAAAATTAGTGTATTACGAGTGTTATTTATATATTTAATAGTCGTACTAAAATGTGACTATAATAATTTAATAGAGTGTGTGATATACTTCTCTAAGATGAAAGAGGTAAATAATGCCTATAGTCGTATTAAAATGTGACTTTAATAATTTAATGGAGTGTGTGATCTACTTCTCTAAAATGAAAGAGGTAAATAATGTCTTTATGTGAATATCTAGAAATGACCAAATAAGATATTACTCCATCGAAGATATTAGACCTTATGTCTTTTTGGGTGTCCGACATATTTGCGTCATTTTTATTTATGGTAAAAATTTCTTTCTACCAACTTCACTGCATCTAAACAACTCTCCTAAATTTATGTCTTTCAAAAGAAAGACTAATATCTTGAACGGAGGAGTACTATTATTTACTAGATGGATAGAGGGACTTGTGTCCTATTATTGAATTAAATTAAATATTTAATTACAACATTTAAGATTTTTATGCTAACGGTTTTTGTGATATTTTGCTTTCTCCACTTTTGGTTACATTAGTTTGACTTATATAAAAGGTGTTAGATATCCATCTCAGAGTGAGAAACTTGTGTGGGTTAATATTGATGGTGATGGTTTTAACATCATGGCTAGGAAAAATATTGTGAAATATTTTAGTGAAGAAGGTATATGCAATGTGTTTCATGGTTATTGGATGTGACATTAGAGTTATCCATTGTACCAATGATAAATTAAAATATGCTCAAGTTTATGAAAGTTAGCTTTATAAAATGTTCATTTTATTATTTGAAAAGTAGTGTATGAAAAAAGTATCAAAGATAAAAATAGATTAGCCGTTTTTCAATAAATGTATATTTTTGCCACTAATTCACTTGAATTAGCTTTTAGTTCACAGCTAAAAAAGATTTGTAGTTTTGAATTGGAGTCCTAATAAAATTAACCGAGTTCACGATTACTTAGTTATAGACTTAGAGTCATTGTTGTATTTGTTCTATATATTCTTTTAACATTAATTACTTATGGTATTTTGTTCTTTTAAATAAATTATAAAAATTTGAAAAGTCGTGTTACGATGGACTCGAACATACACGTAGACTTTTGACTTCAAGTACTAACCATTCTATTGCCAGTTAACCTATGGCCATTATATTTATTTCCTTCTCCGTTCTCGCTAAGATGATTACATCATACCCGACACAAGACTTTAAGTAGCCATTTGGCAAAAGCTATTAATCGAGAGATAAAATGCAGTGTAAACATTAAAGTAGAGAGATAAAGAAAGATAGATACTCCCTCCGTCCGCGAATAAGAGTCTCGGTTCACTTTTACTATAAATGGTAATAAAGTTCCACCCTTCACCTAACTCATTCTACTCATATTTCATTTAAAATCTATATATATAAGTGGGAACCCCTATTCCACTAACCTTTTCCACCCATTTTTTTCGACATTTCTTAAAACCCGCGCTATGAATGAGTACTCCTAATGAAGTGACGGAGGAGAGTACTTTAATAAGAGCGTTTGCAGCTCTTAATTAGTATTCGACAGCAGAAAAGTTATCAAAAAAGCGAAATGCCATTATCTTATAATGTATAAACTAAAAGTTAGTAAAAAACGCTGGGCTATTTTAAGCGGATGACTTTGAGAGAAGATTTATTTTGATCTTTTAAAATTTATATTATGAGTAAATAATATGTGCATGGGGTGATTCTTATTTGTTTAAAAGTCTCTGCATTATTTTTATTGTAATCTTAATTTCTATTTTGTTATCAGATCCAAAAATGGGGAAATTTCAGAAATGACATAATGAAGAAGGTCATCATCAATGTCAGAATACGATAGAGATGCTATGTCACAAGTTGATGTCAGATTGCAGTAGCGGTGGAACGATCTTCAAGTGGAAGAAAAACGAAAATGAACTCAATCACGAAAATTAGAGAAGAGCTATATCACATGAATTTCATGTCCATGACAACTTAAAAAATCGAATTTACCAAATTTTTAGAAACCTCATGACCATTGATGGGGTAAGTCGACCTTATATTCGCAATAAAATCTATCATACGTCACTAGAAGGACACTTAAGCTAAAATTTGAAGTTAACCGAATTAACTATATTGCCGTTGGTTGTAAGATATTTTAACTAAAACTAGAAATTGTAACAATTATTGTTTGATGTTGAATTTTCTATTACAACTATTGCATTGCCTCAACCAAATTGACACCATCATTTTTCTATATTTGGCTCTTCCAGAGTGAATCAAATTAAAGTGTGATCTTATCCCCTCAATTATTGTTGAGTGTTGGCAAAGCCAAGATTATTAGATATTTCAGTTCTTTTTTGTCGAGTATATATCCATATTGATAGCAATGTTCAATTATTTCTCATATCGCGTAACATAATTAATCACATTTTTTTTGTAAGCAAAAAGATCACATCCCTAAGCACATATCTATATTTATTTACATGGCAATTTTAAATCAATTAAATAATAATTTATAGGCCAAAACCTTGCTAAATTTCCTTAGTATGAATTATGTTTTGTTTTTTTAATTTCCAAAATATTTTTAGAAATTTACTTAAATTAATTTTAATTAATCTGTCTTTTTGCAAAGATTTAGAAACTACAGTTTATAGATATATAGTTTCCCTACATAATGATTAAGTCAAAAATATTTTTAAGACCATAAAATGCCACGTAGCAAGCCATCAAGCCATTTCTTTTATGAAATTATTGCGTCCCTATTTAACAATTTTATGTTCTCTATATAATATCATTAAACGGTTAAAGCCGAAAATAATTTTATCGATTCAAGTTTAACTGATTAAAAACTACATTCATGTTCTCCATATCTATATTTTTTTCTTGAGGTATAAAGTAATTACTTTACTCCAACATTCCAAGCCAATCAATTCGAACAGAATATAAGAATTGGTCCGAAAATTGATGGGAGATAAGGTGAGAAAAAAAAAACAGATTTAATTGGTTTCGTATGAAAAAATATTCACTTTTTCTTGGAATTTATTTGTGAAGAAAATAACTTATTATTATGACATGGATATTACACGTTTATGTTGGATAACCTTGCGTGAAGGGTTCGTTTGTTCATAAATATGTATGATAATAAAATATCTTGTTTAATCAAATACTCAAAATTCTGTTAGTATTGTGATATATATTAACCATAAAGACATATTTTTTTGTTTCATCAAATAAGCAAATTATAAAACAATAGATAGCTGTATAACATATGTAATACCACTAAATTACCATTAGACTTAAACTATTATGTTATTGCTCTCGTAGTTTCAAAAGGATATTTTAAAAATTACTCTCTCCGTCCCCGATTAAGAGTCACATTTTTCCATTTCGGTCCGTCCCCAATTAAAAGTCATACTTCATTTTTACCATAAATGGTAAGTACGTCTCACACTAAGTCACTTCACTCACGTTTTATTATAAAACCAATATAAAAAAGTGGGTCTCACATTCCACTAACTTTTTCAACCAACTTTTCTTTACATTTCTTAAAACTCGTGCCCGGTCAAAGTGTCACTCTTAATCTTAGGGATCGGATGGAAAGTAGAACTTTATATAATTTTTCATATAATTAAATATAAAAATAACTCAATTTAACTATAAATGGGCGAATCTAGCCTTATTAGGTGGTGGGGCAAATGACCCTCCTCAATTCTTGTTTGACTTTATAAATTTTTAAATATATGTAAGAAATTGCACTTATTGCTCTTGTTCAAATATAAATCTTTTTCCTATATATCATTTCGCCCCCTCTTACAATAAAACTTGCATAAACTTATATCACTATATGAACTTTCAGTTAATTAATTTTAAGGTTTTCCCCAGAATATTTTTTGATGTTTAAACACATAAACTTTTGAGTTTGCATTTCCTCCTGGCTAGTATATATGCTCCACGTCTCAAATGACGAACATATTTTATGAGATATCGTACGTAAAAACAATTGCACGGTGAAATATTTTATTTTTATCTTTTCAAATTGTATTTGGTTCGGCAATTTTTACGATCAATTTTAGTAGTAAAATCACGATTTGTAGCTACAAATGCATATGTATTAGTATTAGACACTATCATACAAATTTAATTTTCTCACAAGATTTGAATACATTACATAGTAAAAATTAATGTTCTCCACACATACCGACATACATTTGTAATGTTCACTCAATTTTGTAGTGATGAATATTAAATGATTTTAAAAAAAGTGCTATCAACCAGAATCTCATACATAACACATGTCGAGCTCTTAACAAGACTCACCAAAACAAAATTTCCATCAATATTTCGTTATAATTAATTACTACTACATGAAAAAGTGACCAAACACAAAAATAAACATCGTATCCCTAGTCTTCCCACAAATCAATCATGAAATGACATAAAATCAAAATTGCACATGCAAACTGCGATTAGCAACAAAAACAACCAAATTAATCAATTCAAAAAAAAAAAACACCAAAAACTAGTGGAGCACCAAAATCAAATCATGCCTGGCCCGGGCCGGGCTCACACCAATCCCCACTACCCGACAAACCAAAGAACCAATCTCAGCCGTCCATCCATCACGCAACGCGTACGGCCCAGATCTCACCACTTATCCAGCTGCGGTTGGTCTGATATCACACCAAACCCTTCCTACTCCACAATTATGATTGGTCCACGATTTTCAGTGGGTGGGTCCCACCATTTTATTTTATTTTATTTTAGCCCATAAATAAGCATTCCCACTCTCCTCTGTTGAAAAGTCATCGGGGGACACATGGCGGCAGCCCACAACCATATTTTGGTAAGAAAATAATATATTTAATTAATGTAATTATTTGTTTTTTCTGCATTTTTTTTGCTATATTTATGTCTTTTTTTCGGGCTAGGAGAACTTTTGTGTTTGTGTTTTGCTAATTCTTTTCTTGGATTTATCCCATTTCTCACTGCCATCAGTTAACTGTTAATTGGGACTGCTTTGTTCAGTTTCCATTTTGGGATTTGCGGTTAGTTTTTTTCTCTTGAGCTTGTGTGTATGTGTGTGTGTGTGTGGGTATCCCAATTTTTAGGGAATCATGCTTTTGAGATGATAGCTTTATAGATATTTTGTTGTGGGCTCAATTTACATTTGCTTACTAGATTTGGATTCTGTTATCTTTTTGCTGTTTTTGGGATGAATCTTGTGTGGGCATCTTTACTTTGGTTTCTTTACATTTGAAATTGTGTGGATTGAAGCGTGGAGGATAGTTTAGCACAATTTATGTTGTGAGATGAAGCATGAGAGGGTAGTCTGCAATTTTGTTGCTAAAGATTGTATTTTTATGTGTTTGGTACTTGTGAATTGCTGATTATAGATGGCTTCACTTTTGTTTGTAGGTGAATTTGTATGAGAATTGAAGAAATAGGAAGGTGTGATCTGTTGTTTATTGGTTTGGGGTTTATTCTGTGGTTTGATTGAGTAAGGAGGGATTGGTTTGGATTGATTTGGATTGGTTTGGATTGAATGGTGGTAGTGTGAGGGGAGGAAGTGTTGAAATGGGGAGTAATTTAGAATTTCAAGAATTTCGCGAACGAGCCACCAGCTGGGGTGGTGGGAGGTGGCGAATAATAGCCCATTGGACGGCAGTCCTCTGTCTATTCTTTGACCTTTGATGAGTTCAGAATACTATTGGGGGAGTGGGAAGGATTTTGGGTCAATGAACATGGATGAGCTTTTGAAGAGTATATGGAGTGCGGAAGATAATCAGAACTTCGCTCCCACCATTGGTGGTGGTGGTGGAGGTGTTGGTGGTGGGGAAGTGGTGGTGTCCAAGAAGGGGTGGCTTGCAGAGGCAGGGATCGTTGATCCTTCCCGGACACTAAGCCAGAAGAACGTTGATGAGGTGTGGAGGGATATGTCGAAGGAGGGTGCTGCAGCAAAGGAAGGAGCTGTCACTGTTGCTAGTTTTGGCGTGCCGCAGAGGCAGCAGACTTTGGGGGAAATTACACTGAGGAGTTCTTGGAGAGGGCCGGGGTCGTGAGGGAGGAGGCTCAGTTAGCTGCTGCCAACAATGCTGGGATTTTTGGTGATCTGTGGCACCCTGTGAATAACAGCTTGGGTATGGGATTCGGATTTCAGCAGCAGCAGCAACAGGCTAGTAGGAATTTGGGGTTGATTGGTGCTGGGGTTAATGAAACTAGTAATCAGATGGCTGCACAACCAGCTGCTAATTTACCATTGAATGTGAATGGCGTAAGGTCTGCTGCTCAGCAGATGGAGAATCATCCGCTGCAGCAGCAACAACGGCAACATCAGCCTCAGCAGATCCTTCCAAAACAGTCCGCGATGGTTATGGATCAGCTATGGGGATTCCAAGTAACGGTCAGTTGAGTAGCCCACGGATTAGGGGCGGAATGGTTGGGATTTCTGACCGGAATGAATAACTCACCAGTCCATAATTCAGCTTTGCAAGGTGGAGGGCTTGGATGGTTGGTTTGGGGTCTAATGGATCTCCAGCTGTTTCATCGACGGGCTCTCTAAGAGAACGTGATACATCTTCCGTGTCACCTGTTCCTTATGTGTTTAATGGGAGTTTGAGGGGCCGGAAAAGTGCTGCCCTGGAGAAGGTGGTCGAGAGGAGGCAGAAGAGGATGATAAAAAACAGAGAGTCGGCTGCAAGATCACGAGCTCGTAAGCAGGTAAAAAAGCCTTACAGTTATTGGCTTTGATGTTTGCTTCATTTAAGTTCTAGGACTAGAAGGCCTAACATGAAGATCGAACGTATTATAAACAAACTGAAAAAAATAGAGTTTTTCACGATAGATTACTTCTATTTCAAATGAAATGGCCTGTAGAGTTCTAGTCATCCTATTTTTGCAATTGTATTCTGCTCAACAGCCTGTCCCCTTGGATCAAACGTTTCATTCTCTGTATTCAAGGTATCTTTTGCGGCCAATGTCCTCTTAAGTAGTGAATTTGATACCCTACCCATCTCTATTCTGTCCGCTTGCTTTTCGAGATTTTAGATTGATGTTTAGAATCGGTTTTTCATTCAAAAATATGGAACAAAACTATGACTTTTACCTTTCATGAAGTTCTATATGGTGCCATGTCGAAAAGATTTATAGTTAGTAATATTTTTGTTTGTGATGTCGATGTGACTGCGAGAAAAGTAGAAGCTAGGGCTTTAATAACAAAGTGCTGCATAGACAACAGTGACTATAGATTTCATATTGGCCACTTTCTAAGTTATGATCGTCAAAACTGCTTTTATCGTACATGGACGTCCCCAAAAACATTTGAATAAAGAAAATTGGATGTCTTATGCAGCACAGTTGTATTGTGATAGGCGGTCTAGTGTGCGAGACATGAACGTTACTCTTCATGAGACGCTTAGAGATCTCATTTTGCACAAGGTAATTTAGTGTATGCTTACACTAAATTACCATATTAAACGTTGGAATTAGACGTTGAACTTGACTAACCAGCTCTCCTTTTGGGTTCGTGCAGGCTTACACCATGGAGTTGGAAGCAGAAGTTGCTAAATTAAAGGAGGAAAATGAACAATTGCAGAAGAAACAGGCGGAGATAATGGAAGTGCAGAAGAATCAGGTTCGTTCTTCGCCTTCACGCCACAAATTTTGAATACGACATTTCATATGTGGCTACCATTTTCATCCTTCCATTTCCTTATCAAATTCTTGGGTTTTAGCAGTGGTGACCCAAGGTTGTCTCCACTCCCTATTGATCCCATTTACTGAAAATTGAATTTCCACCACACAAAGCTGGCTCTTCCCCCAAGTTTCAC